>NW_018742329.1:100000-117500 GCF_001683475.1 Chenopodium quinoa | reverse complement strand
AAAATATAAAGGAGAAGGAAATATCTTTGAAAAAAGGAGAAGAAAATATCATTAAAAAAAAGGAGAAGAAAATAAATCACATATAAATTGTTTGGTCATATATAATCAAGTGCATCACTTCCTTTAATTGAAATATATATACATATTCTGTTACAGAGTTTTTTTTTTTTTTTCTCGCATTACACTAACTCTACTTTTACTTTTATGCGTAGATGATCCACTAGCGTAGTTAGGTAATATTCTTTTGAGCTTCAGAGCATAGCAGAGAAGTTTTCAGCAGGCAAAGCAAGTGTCAGAATAGTATAACAGAGCAATTGTTATCAATGATTAATTAATAATGAAAATTTGTTAATTATTAATTTATTTAAAATTAAAGAATAATATCAATTTATAATCAAACAAAAATATCAATAATTAATTAAAAAACCTTAAGGGTTGCATAATCATAAAATACATTTTTGAATAGGTATAACTTTGAAATTTGTTATAAAATCATGCATCAATCATCATTAAATTAATAACAATTAATAATTCTTAATATTTCCTTTGTAATATTAGGAAAATAATTTTGGTACAATAATTGATTTTGGATATTCATTATGAGAGCACGGTTTTCTATGCTTTTCTCACATAAAAGGTTTGCCAAAATCAATTTTTAGTGTACCAAAATCATTCCTCTAATCTTCTTGTATGCACCTTAATTAAGGCTAGGACTTCATTAATCATTTTTATTAGCGAGTTGAAAATTTAGGAATACATAAAGTACTTCTAAATACTCATGTCTCTAAATAACTTTCCCCCTTTTAAAATTTAAATCTCTCAATTACAAAGTCTTCATTATTGCACATTGTAGCAATATAAAAGAATTCATCGGAATAGAAAGAATATAAAGAGTAGAGGATAGTTAAGTTTTTCCAATTCAAGCCACATATAAAAACTATGAATAAAGAAATATAAATTTATCTCTTGGTGTAATTAAATTTGTACTTGGCCCAATAGATTATTTAAATTTTAAACTATGTACAATAAGACATAAATTGAGGAAATATTTTTTTATAAGATGAAATCTAGAAATACCTCATTAATAAAATTTACGTTTGTTAGCCAAAATTATACTTTCTCTGTTCTAATTAAATAAGGTGACATGTTTCTTTTATCACATTTGACAATGCAAAAATTCAATTGAATTCATTTTTAGTTATCCTATTGTGAAAATACTCAAAATTGAATTTTAATTAAGTACACATTGAAACGAATCTAGCTAACAAGATCCCACATTATTTTTATTTTATTTTATTTTATTTTTTTTAACTATAAATCACAAATGTTGTAATTGTAGTTGTTATTTTATTTTATTTGAATTTATTTGAATTTATTTATTATTATTATTATTTTTTTTGTGTGTGGTGTTTAGAGAGCCATAAAGGCGGATGATGAAAAACAATCTCATGGAGGAGAAGTTTAACCAATTGAGCACTCCTTCACTCTCTCATCAATAAAATCGCAACTGTCAATCAAAGATCCAAAGTCAAAACATGTTATCTAATTTGGAACAAAGGAAGTATGAAAATCTAAATGATTGTTGCAATTCTAGTTTTGTGTAATGTGACATTAAAGAAGAAATGCCGTTTATAAAATGAAACAAACCCATTTTGGATAAAATTATTAGGAGGGATGGTGGTTAATTAGTTTTTGGAAAAATTGTCAAAAATAAAACGACTTTTCATGTGTATTCTTAAGATAAAACGACCTTTCGATTATTTCAAAATAAAACAACCTTTGACGTGATTCTGCTCATAATTGAACGTGACCTATTGATGACCGGTTTGACAAGTTTATTATGACAAGTGTCTCATTATAAGTAGTAGTTTTTTTTTTTATTTAACTTTTACAGTATATCTTTTTAAAACCTGATTTTTAATTTTTGTAAAAAAAAAAAAAAAAAAAAAAAAAAAACCATAAAACCAACGCCCTTCTCCGTAAGCTCCACCTAACCGGCCACCAGCAATACCTCCCTTCCTCGCCGGCCAAACCTATCCCAACCCTTCTTCCTGCAAGCGATGCTTCCCCACAACCCTTCCCTTCCCTTTCCCTCTACTTCATAAGAGGGAGTTTTTTTTTCCTTTTGAGTAAAAAATCAGAGGGAGTTTAATAAGCGGGATTCGGTTTTGGGGTGGGGTATTGTAGACACCCATTTGTGTCTCCCCAAAACCAAACCTAGTGATGAGTACCTTTCGCGTCGAACCATAATCGAATGAAGTGAAAGTGTGGAAAGTCTAGTGTTGCAGATAGTTTTAATTTCTTTTCTCTTCTCTCTGTTTTTGAAAACTTATTTTAAGAAAACAGCCAATCCAGTTTGGTTGGTCCATGATATAAGTCCAATATTAGTGTAGTTGGATGAGGCTTGACAAGAGCTTTCCAACGATATATTATAAGCCCAATTCCGATGAATATTGAGGAAGTTATGACCAATTTACTAAACTGGGCCCGGTTTGAGCCTTATATGCGGCCCAATGATCTAGGGGAGGGCCTAATATGATTTATCATTCCTAATGCAATTAGGAATGATTTTAGTTTTCTAGATTCTTCTAGAAGATTCTTTTCATTCCTAATTCAATTAGCATTGATAAATTGACTTTTGTTGACTTTTCAGAGTTTTAATTAAAATCAAAGAACATTTTTGAGGAAAAGATACGATTATATCCTCCTGTACGGCAAAATTTATCTGATTTTAGAAAACGCGTCAAAAACAGGGTTAGCGCCTAACGCCAGGCATTGGCGCCTGGCGCTAATGTTGGCGCCTGGCGCTAATGTTGGCACCTGGCGCTAACATTGGCGCCAATCTCGTTTTGCGTGCGCCAGACTCTATTTTGATATTTTTTTTTGGCTGATTTTCTCTATAAATAACATCGTAAAAACTCCGTTTTCATTCACCAATTCTCATCAATATTCATCTATATTCACCTACAATCAGTTTTCAATTTTCTCATTCTCTTTAATCATTCACCATCTCTCTTTTTCTAAACTTGCTTTTTACATACAAAATTCCGCATTCATTAGATCTAGAAACACCTAGCCATATTCGAAGTTGCCTTCGCCCTAGACGTGAAAGGTTTAATTTATGAGGGTTTGGTCCCAAATCTCTCTTTCAATTATTTAATTTAATTGTTGTTTTATTATTTTCCTTGAAGTTACTAATGTGTGTATTTTGTTATTAGAAAGAGGTACGAGGCATCTAAGTAAATACTTTAATTGATTTATTGATATTATGATATAGAGTTCATGCTTAGATTGTTAATTTAATTCCTAGTATCATGTCTAGGGTAACTTTAACATCAAGTATGATTAAAAGTATGATGCTTCCTATTTTCTTCCTAATATTTATGATTGTTAGTATCATGTTAAGGTTAAAGATTTGATTTTTATTGCTTAGTGACAAGCTAGGGTTTGTTATTAATCTTGTTAGTATCATGCCTAGGATCTTGCTATTTTTATTATGCTTTAACATGATTTATGATTATTTTTATAATTGTTTTGATTATGATTATAATTTGCTATAATTATTATTATCATGATTAATTATAATTGTTATTATGATGATTATTGTTTTTGATGATTATAATCATTATTTTGATTATTTATTATGTTGCTTGTTATTTTTATTGCTTGATCACACCTTTTATGCATGTTTAAAGGGAATTTGTACTTGTAATCACGCTTAACAAGATAATTATAAATCTTGTTTAGGGTTAATATGATTATAATTCAAGTGATCTCCAATAATAGGTTTATTTGTGCATTAAATTCAACTAACATAGATTAACCAGGTTTAGGGTTAATCCTATTGACTGCATGTTAGTCAGAAAGCACACATGAATACGATCTGAATAAAGTAGAGGCCTATTATTAGGACAGGTTCAATCTCTTTTAGGTTGGATTTGTACCTTCATCCCCGAACCTTTATTTGGTTCTAGACCTTATGGAGTTGATGATCTCTTGGATCGTTAAGGGGTGTAACCTTCACCCTGTGATCGGTTTACAAGTTCCTAAAACTTATTGGAGACTCTTTTGCTCTATCTTCTTTCCCTTTGGACGCCACCGTACTTTAGTGTATGATCACAGTGGGGTTCAAGCTAGGGGTTAACGCTTGAATTATTCCCTAGAGTTTTTGGCGACTCCACTGGGGACGATTTCTATTTTAATTCCTGAATTTGTTTCGGCAATGATTTAGAATGAGTGGACGAGACTCGAAACGTTTTAAGTATTTCATGTGCGTAATTTTGATTAACATTATTGTCATATGCATAAAAAATATCTCATTGGAAAGACCATCCGTAATGAGTTAAAACATAGGAATTTTACATGTAGGAAATTTGAGGAATATCTTTCACAATTAGGACCGAAATAACACCGCGCGAAACCGGAAAATATTATCAAGCATAGAAAGCTGTTGAGGCATGTGGGAAGTAGCGCCAGGGGCCAGAGCATTGGCGCTTGACTATTAGCCGTAGCGCCAGACGCCAGCATTGGCGCAAGGCGCTACAGTTAAAAACTGGCGCTAGTCTCTGTTTGCTGGCGCCAACCTCCCCCAATACCGAGTCAGAAATATGCGTTCTAATTTTGACCGGTTTTTCGTATTGTTTGCTCGATCCTACATCCTGATTGAATTTTT
Organism: Chenopodium quinoa; assembly: GCF_001683475.1. Taxonomy (NCBI): domain Eukaryota; kingdom Viridiplantae; phylum Streptophyta; class Magnoliopsida; order Caryophyllales; family Amaranthaceae; genus Chenopodium; species Chenopodium quinoa. The sequence goes on along the minus strand of NW_018742329.1, from coordinate 112,828 downwards.
TCTCACTTTTCTGAAACCCATATGTGTTCTACATATGGACATAACCTCTGGGAATTCATGCTCCATCTACCTGATTGAACGCTCTGTGCAACAAAGGTTACATCCGAGAATGTTGAATTCACCAAACCATGGAAGCGAGTTTTTTCTAAAACTCGCGGTGTCCCATCCACTCGCGCCAACCCTTCACGGTTAGGCTTCCGCGCGGTGCATCTGGACAATTAACCATGGACCCTCTATTGAATAAAACCATATCCCGAACTTTAGAGAACTAGAGCCATGGTTAGGTTGTAAACTCATTGCATCATATTGTGCCTACTTGACTAATCGTGCATTATTTGTTGTGCATATATTCTATGTTTCTCTTAACCGTTTGTTTGACTTGTGTTTAGATTAAATAAATTAATGACTTAAAGATTTACCTAATTAATTAATTAATTAATTAATTTGAGAAAATAAAGTCTAACATTTTAATCAGAATTGACCTAGTACGACTTTAGGCATACCCCAAATTGATAACACCGAAAACAGTCCCTGATTGAAGCTCCAGCATTGGCGCCAAAATCTAGACTGTAGTGCCACTCTGTGGAGTGTGGCGCCTGGCGACAGCTCTGTCGTCTGGCGCCAAGCTACACAGTGTGACGCCAGTTCTGTAGTTTGGCCGACAGTTCGGATTATTGGTCGAGTCATCACCTAAAGTCTAATTAACCAGTTTGCTAATTAATTCGGTTAATTTTCGCTGTCAATCACACCTTATCAAGTCGTTAATTGAGTCTAGTCACATAGTCTAGCCACATGGTCATGACACAAGTCTTAACGTACCATCGACACTCACTGGTCTTAGCACACACTTTGAGTATATGTCACCATAACCATGTCTTAAGGTCATGCATGAGTCGGTCTTTTCCGTCATTTGAGTTGGGGGTACATTCTATTCCTAATTCTTCATATCCCTCCATCTAAATCTTCTTTCACATTCTATTCCAATCTTTCTTCACTTCCTCCATCCATTGCATGTTGAATAAAGTTTGAGTCAAATAATTAACAATGAATATCCCCAAATTCCTGAGAGCGAGGGATAGCTCAAGTGGTTAGAGCTTCCCTCTCGATTTCAGGAAATCCTGGGATAGATTCTTACCCTGCCCTTGTGGCTCTTTAAACACCAAAAAAAAATATCCCCAAATTCCTTTTCCACAGTAATTGGTCAAGGAGAGAAGGGCGATTAATTAAGGACAACCTCTTTATTCAAGTCTCGCTTTTTGATAAACCGATTCGTCAAAAGAGGAAGGCTAAAAAGATAATGGCAAGCCAAGAAGAAGTCAATGAGCTTAGGAACCAATTGGTTACCGTGACTGAGACACTGAAGCTACTCACACTCAAGATCGATGATCCCGTGAAGCAACAACAAATGAACCTCATGCAAGAAAGTTTGAGCAAGCTATCTAGTGACTATAAATTTCAGGGCATGAGTTCACAAGGGGTCTCGCTGGACAAGGAACTTCTTCCGCATAAGTTCAACGCCACTGACATCCTTAAATTCAAGGCAACTGATAACCCTTATTTTCATCTAAGAGCTTTCGAAGCTATAATGAACATTAAGGGTATCGATAAGAAGGTTTTCCCATCTCTGATCCCACTATCTCTTGAAACCGTTTGCCAACAATGGTTCTTCTCCCTTGACAAGGAGAAAACCTCTACTTGGGAATCGATAGTGAACGCTTACGTTGATAGGTACAAGTGCAATATCCAAGTTAAAACTGACAATAGACAACTTGAGATGCTAAGACAAAAAGAGAATGAAGGCTTTACTTCTTTCTTTAATAAATGGAGGGAAACTTCCGCCAAGATGATTGAGGTCCCCACCAAAAAGGAGTCTGTGAGGTTGTTTATCAAGAATCTCCAAGAAAAGTATTCAAAGCACTTAAAATATCAACACAACTTGAATACTTTCAAGGCCGTTTATGACATCGGAATTGAAATCGAAGACGACCTCGCAAGGCAAAAAGCTACTAACAATAGTAACCACGGTGGCTGGAAAGGAAAGAAGAACGACAATCCTTCTTCTTCCAAAAACGCCCACTCTAGTAATAATGTTAGTACCTTTTACCATAATGGTGTCTTAGCCATGGACAATCAAGGATCTAAAAGGAAACCCAGGCGAGATTTCACACCCATGGAATGACCTACGATGCTGCTTTCGATCGTCTCTATGATCGAGGATTAATCAAACCTATTCGCCCTACCGAGGATCCAACACCAGAAAATCAATCTTCGAGATGGAATCCAAACTCCAATTGCAAGTACCATCGAGGGCGCGGTCATACTACTGATGAATGCTACAGGTTTCAAAACCTCATTCAAGATCTCATAGAGGCAAATAAGATCCCATTGCCTCTAGCTAGCGAGAAGACTGGATGATGTCGGAGCAAACAACACAAGACAGAGGCGAGCTTCAACGATAAGATTTCATGACCTCTTTTTCTATTTCTTTTTCATTTTTTCCTTTCCCCAATAAGTCTAGCATAGGCACCTTTTCTTTTCCTTTAGATTAATTTTGTAGTTTTTTTTTTTCTTTTTTCCCTTTTTAATAAAATGAGCATTTATTTCCTTATATATGATCATTTCATTATATTGCATTAAATAAAAAAAACAAAAAAAAAAACAAAAAAAATTAAATAAATAAATAAAAATCCATGTCGAATTGAGCACAAGGTATACCAATGATTTGAGGCACCCCTTGTAGCCACGTCATATCTCCTTTCACCTTTCAAATATGCAATTCTTTCTTCATAAACCACTTTGAGCCTCGTCTAACGATAGACCTTTCTTTTTCAACCCATATATCTACCTAATCTTCGGATGGGATAGTGTGCAACTTATGCAGTTTTCAATATCATAAAAAGCTTGAGTGACTTTTTTTTTTTTTGGTAAAGCAGTGTAAAAGTTATATAGCTCAAAAAAACTTTTTACAACTTGTCTCAAATTGGGAACAGACTAAAAGGCTACAGGCAGCCTGGGCAAAACAAAGAAAAACTAAACAGTGAGTTTTTCTATCTTTCTCTATCTATCAACTTCAAATTCCTAGAATTTACACCTAAAATCCTATTTTTAACCTTAAACTTTATACATTTTACAATTGTATCTATACAAAGAATTTTCTTATCCCAAAAAGCTGCATTCCTAGCTTTCCAAATCTGATATATGACTGCTAAGGCGCATACTGTTAGCAGTCTTTTCTGAAACAGAGATTTCTGCTTCTTAATCTGCCTCAAGTGTGTTGACAAGGTGCTAGTGTTACAATCCAGAGTGATCCAGCTCAAGATCTGCATCCATATCTTCTTGCTGTAACTACAGTAAAAAAATAAGTGCTTATGAGTCTCTTCTTTATCTCCACATAACAGACAGTCTGTTAAATTTCCAGCACCAAAACTATGAAGTCTATCTCTTGTCATCAATCTTCCCTGGAGTGCCAACCAGGAGATAAACTTATGTTTAGGCACATCCCATCTTTCCCAAACAAAGCTATCCCATCTGCAGAAAGGGAAAACAGGCCTTAGAGCCTTGTAGTGCTTACAGATCTTATAATCACCTTGCCTAAATTGATTGTTAGAGTATAAAATCTTTAGCCTCTCTTTTACAACACAGAGTTTTTTCCAATACCAACTTGCATCAGCTTCTGGCTGTGTAATCAAACCAATTCTTCCCCTTCAAATACACACTATTCACCCATTTAATCCAAAGATTCTATTTCTTTTGAGCAATAACCCAAACATGTTTTCCAAGAGCAACTGTGTTCCAAGTTTCAGAATCCTGGATACCTAATCCCCCTGCAGCCTTTGTCTTACACACATCATTCAATGCTACATAACAAGCTTTGTAATGCAAACTGCCATTCCAAAGAAAATTTCTGCAGATAGCCTTAATTTTGTCAAAAACAGCCTTGGGGAGAATAATAATCTGAGCCCAATACAAGCTTGAGTGACTTCAAAAGATTAAAATATCAAAAATAGAAAAAATAAATAAATAAAAGTGTATAAAAGGGCAAGTGTTCCAATGTCTTTGATATGAAAATATCTTCGATAAGAACACGTCTCAGATTGCGTCTCTTATCGAGTGCTTGGTACCGTGCCTGAGAAACATGAATGCCAAGTGAGTGATAGACCGCATGATCGGGATTGCCCACACTTATAAAAATTAAATAAATGCTAAAGCAAAAGAGAGAGCTAAAAAAAAGAGTAGAAAACCTCAAGCATGAAAATACAAATACTCAATAGCAAGGTTGGACACGTTGGGGGCTTATCTAGGGTCTTGAGCCTTTATCCCCTTCTTCTTCAAACGTTTAGCCTAACCACGTTACAACCCTTTAAAAGACCTTTTTGAGGTATACACACTTGTGCGAGGTTCGGCTAGAGCTACGTTCGGCCTGATTCCTAACGGATACGTAGGCAACCTCACAAAGGGGTGCGACCGTAATAAAAATGCATTCATATTTACATTCACAATTGATCATATCAAGGGATCCCCTGTGCTCATCCCTATTCACTTAGAGCTAAACTTGGGGGCTTGATCCCTACATCATTAGCTTACCTAGCCTAAGAGTCACCATTATTTGACTCTTCTAATAATAATATTTTTCCACACACTTAGCCTTTGCAGCCTAACTTTAGTGTCACTATCACACACATCACAGACACATTACCAAATATACTTCCCTTAGGAACCCTTTGTCATAAAATCTTAACATAAAGATGAAGCATGCCTTGTCACATCACTCATCAATCATAATTGTCATTGTATCACGAAGTATGAAGTACTTAGCCTCCGTGCCTAAGTTACCCAAATACTTTCATCATGGAGTCAACAGTTGAGATAGCCTAGGATGGGTTAATCCTTGCACCTTGAGAGATAGTATCAAACAACATTTGACTAAGCTCGTTCAACATGCACCTTCAAAACTTCGATTCTTTTTCGCGTCTTTCTTTTTCGGGAGAAAGTCGGTACCCTCCACAAAAATGACGGAAATTTTTTTCTTTTTTGCATTTTCGAGTCGCATAATCAACACTATGCACACACGGGTCATGAGTCACATGTGTCATTTCACTTTGAGTCGAGTCAACCTCGAGTCAATCACAGTGAGTCAAATTTATGCCTTGAGTTGTGTCAAGTCAATGAGTGAAGCAATGTTAAACCTTAGGTCAACCCTAAGATTAGCAAAGTTCTATAGTTAAAAATAAGTACATGTGCAGCAGAATAGGGAAGACCCTACCCCAGTGTCTGGCGGCAGAGTCAATTCTTGGCGCCAGAGATATTTCAGCAGCGACAGAGCTCGAAGCCTCTCAGCAAGGTGATTTTGACCTCATACAACAATTTTGGGTTCCTTGGTATGCCAGTTAGCCCCTATAAGCAATTTGACATGATTAAGTAGTCGGTTTGATTACAGCCTAAGTGATCGACCTGACGAAAGATCGTCTCACTTAGCTTAAGCGCCTAAAACACTGGCTCATTACAATCGGTTTAAAAGCAAGCACTTAAACGACAATTTTTTCCAAAATTGGATTGTCATCCCCAACTAACAATATTTCCAAAAATGGATTGTCGTGCATCTTCTTCAAACGACAATTTTTCCAAGATTGGATTGTCATCTCTAGCAAGGTTTCCAAGCGTGGATTGTCGTGCTCCTTCTTTGTTGGCAAGTTTTTCCAAGTTCGGATTGTCATACATTCATCGATTCGCTGGCAAGTTTTTTGAGATTGGATTGTCATACACCCAGTTCCCTATGGAAAAAATTTCCCAAAGGATTATTGTAGGTCTCTATTCATCATAATTTCGGCAAAGGTTCCTCAAACGTGGATTGTCATTCATTTCAATAAGTGGCAAATTTTCCCGAAGTGGATTGTCGGTCGACTTTTTTTTGCAATGTTCCAAGACACGGATTGTCAATTGTGGCAATATTTTCCTAAAAGGATTGTCAATTGTGGCAATATTTTCCTAAAAGGATTGTCGCATAGCGTTGGCAAATTTCCAAGGTGGATTGCTTTCAAGAGTTATATTCCAAGATGTGGATTATCGATCGTAGCAAAGTTCTTATGAAAGATTGTTACGAAGCATTGGCAACTTTTCCACAAAATTGGATTTTGGCAAATTTTCCGAGATAAGGATTGTCGCTTCATCGTGGCAACATTTCCAAGGATGGGTTGTTACGTGGCATTGACAACTTTCCCTAAATCGGATTGTCATACATCATACAAGAGTTGTGTTGGCAACTATTCCCAAATAAAAGAGGATTGCCGACATACTGGTTCACAAGCAGCAAAGCGCCGACGTACCGACATAGTAGCATTAAGGATTAAAAAAGCAGTGATCTTTTCGAAGACTATCACAGCGGAAATTGGAGTCATATCAAAAGAAGCTCTTTGTTCAGAGATGCGTGAACATATCAAAAAGAAGCTCTTTGTTCAGAGACGAGTGAACATCAAAACAGCAAGGTGGCGTTCCCCAGATTGTGGAGAGTTGTCACAAACAACTGAGGATTGTTTCAAGAGAAATAATCTTCGATAGTATTCCCTTGGACGTGGAGTATTATCAATGCGGATGAAGATTGTTTCAAGAGAAGCAATCTTCGATAGTATTCCCTTGGACGTGGAATATTATCAATGCGGATGAGGATTGTTTCAAGAGAAGCAATCTTCGATGGTATTCCCTTGGATGTGGAATGTTATCAAAGCGGAAGAGGATCGTTTCAGGCGAAGCAGTCTTCTATATTCACTACGTGAAAAAATGAATTTGGCACCGGTTCAAACCCGGCTTAAGGCACCGGTTTGAAGCAGTGCCAATGTGGGGGTGCCAAAAAGGGGTTTAAAAAGGCACCGGTTCAAACCGGTGCCAAAAATCGAAATTAGCACCGGTTAACCAGTGCCAAAAAGGCCCACAAAAAATTATTTCATAGTTTTTGGCACCGGTTAACCGGTGCCAAAAAACCCCCCAAAAATAATTTTTTTTTTGTTGTTGTCATTTTTCACTTAAAAATCAAATTGCCTAAAATAAATAAGAACAACAACATATTAATCGAATATTATTGAATATAACCGAAATTTACAGTATATAGTCAAGAAAAAATTACAATATACGAATTATAAAATTAAACAATTACAACATATAAATAAATAAAAAAGAACTACAATATAAATAAAACAAAATATTACAACATCACAATTAAAAAAACCCAAACATCTAAATCAATATTCTTGATTCTTCGATTACGTGCAATATTTTGGGCTTGCAAAGCAAATAGTATACCTGCGCCAATTAGTTCATCCAACAAAATCAGTTAAAATGTATTAGCTGCGAAAATTAGTTAAAAACCTAAAAAATTAAAAAAAACAAATCGAAAAAATTAAAATCGAAAAAAAATTAAAACTTAGAAAATCGAAAAAATTAAAATAGAAAATTAGTTAAAACCCAGAAAATCGAGAAAATCCTGAAAATGAAGAAAAAATTAAATTAAAACCCAGAAAATTGAAAAAAATTAAAACCCAGAAAATTAAAAAAAAAATCAAAAAAATTAAAATAAAAAATTAGTTAAAAACCCTGAAAATAAAAAAAATGAAAAAATACCCAGAAAAAATTGAAATCGAAAAACAAATAATAATCCCAAAAATTGAAAAAAAATTCAAACCAGAAAAAATTGAAATCGAAAAAACACAGAAAAAAAACTTGAAATCAAAAAAAAAAAATCAAAATCTAAAAACAAAACCTAGAAAACAACCCCAAAAACGCATGCATGAACCTAAAAAAACGATTATTTTAATCGAAAATTAACCAAGAAAAATTTAAATGCTAGCCATAACCTAGAACTCGATTAATTAACCAACAAAACTCGAAAATAAAATCGAAAATTAACCCAGAACTCGATTAATTAGCCCAAAAAACGATTATTTTAATCGAAAATTAACCCAAGAAAAATCGAAATAAAATCTGAAAAAAGATTTAAATCGATTAATGAAACCCAAATCAATATAATTAAAATCCAAAAATCAATTTAAATCGATTAATTAAACCCAGAAAAATCCAATTAAACCCAAAACTCGATTAATTAAACCTAGAAATCTCAAAATAAAGAAAAATAATAAAAAACAACCCAAAAAACACATGCATGTACCTAGAATCGGTGTTCTTGGTGGTCTTGGGTGTTGGTCTTGGTGGTGGTCTTCGTCTCTTCGGTGGTGGAAACGAGTGAGAAGGGGAGGATAATCTGGGAAGAACGAAAGAGGAGAAAGAGAGAGAGAAGGAGATGAGATCGAAGGAGAAAGAAGGCGAAGAGAGAAGAGAGATAGAAGGAGGAGAGAGAAAGAGAAGAAGGAGGAGAGAGAAAGAGAAGGAGGAGCGGCTAAGGAAGTGAAGGAGAGTTAGGGTTATATATGGGGCGGGGGTTTTTTTTTTAATAAAAAGATGAACCGGTTTAGTGGCACCGGTACAAACCGGTGCCCTTTGTATTTTTGGCACCGGTTTGAGTTGAACCGGTGCCATTGCTCTTGGTCTGAAACTCCGCCCATTTTTAGGCAGGTATTTGGCACCGATTTGGCCTAAACCGGTGCCTTTTGGGGGTTGCCTTTTTGTATTTTTCTACTAGTGATTGGAAGCAGTTACAGGCGTAGCAGTTTTCAAGCGGGATGGCATTCTCTAGCTTGCAGGAGGTCATCAAAACACTAAAGCGGCATTAAATCGGTTACCTTCCAGAGACGTGTGCTCGACAGTGCAAGATACGCGTTTCTTAACTCTTTTATCTGTTTTAACTAACGCTAGTTTTGCAGGTATTGGCGTTACAAGAGTGGTTTAGGATCGCAAAACGATCTGAATCATTCTCCGTCCCTATCGATACTTTAACTTTTGTTTTCGAAACTCGCGTTTCTCCAAACTCAGTTAAAGTGGGGGCTTCGGTAGACACCGATTTTTGTCTCCCCAAAACCAAACCCGGAGATGAGTACCATTCGCGTCGAACCATAATCGAATGAGGTGAAAGTGTGGAAAGTCTAGTGTTGCGGATAGTTTTAATTTCTTTTCTCTTCTCTCTGTTTTTGAAAACTTATTTTAAGAAAACAGCCAATCCAGTTTGGTTCGTCCATGATATGGGTCTAATAGTAGTGTAGTTGGATGGGGCTTGACAAGAACTTTCCAACGATATATTATAAGCCCAATTCCGATGAATATTGAGGAAGTTATGGCCAATTTACTAAACTGGGCCCGGTTTGAGCCTTATATGCGGCCCAATGATCTAGGGGAGGGCCTAATAAGATTTATCATTTCTAATGCAATTAGGAATGATTTTAGTCTTCTAGATTCTTCTAGAAGGTTCTTTTCATTCCTAATTCAATTAGCATTGATAAATTAACTTTTGTTGACTTTTCAGAGTTTTAATTAAAATCAAAGAATATTTTAGAGGCAAAGATACGATTATATCCTCCTGTACGGCAATATTTATCTGATTTAAGAAAACGCGTCAAAAATAGGGTTAGCGCCTAACGCCAGGCATTGGCGCCTGGCGCTAATGTTGGCGCTTGACACCAATAAGCCATCGTTGGCGCCAATCTCGTGTTGCGTGCGCAAGACTCTATTTTGATATTTTATCTTTTTGGCTGATTTTCTCTATAAAAAACGTCGTAAAAACTCCGTTTTCATTCACCAATTCTCATCAATATTCATCTATATTCACCTACAATCAGTTTTCAATTTTCTCATTCTCTTTAATCATTCACCATCTCTCTTTTTCTAAACTTGCTTTTTACATACAAAATTCCGCATTCATTAGATCTAGAAACACCTACTCATATTCGAAGTTGCCTTCGCCCTAGACGTGAAAGGTTTAATTTCTGAGGGTTTGGTCCCAAATCTCTCTTTCAATTATTTAATTTAATTGTTGTTTTATTATTTTCCTTGAAGTTACTAACGTGTGTATTTTGTTATTAGAAAGAGGTACGAGGCATCCAAGTAAGTACTTTAATTGATTTATTGATGTTATGATATAGAGTTCATGCTTAGATTGTTATTTTAATTCCTAGTATCATGTCTAGGGTAACTTTAATATCAAGTATGATTAAAAGTATGATGCTTCCTATTTTCTTCCTAATATTTATGATTTTTAGTATCATGTTAGGGTTAAAGATTTGATTTTTATTGCTTAATGACATGCTAGGGTTTGTTATTAATCTTGTTAGTATCATGCCTAGGATCTTTCTATTTTTATTATGCTTTAACATGATTTATGATTATTTTTATAATTGTTTTGATTATGATTATAATTTGCTATAATTATTATTATCATGATTAATTATAATTGTTATTATGATGTTCATTGTTTTTGATGATTATAATCATTATTTTGATTATTTATTGTGTTGCTTGTTATTTTTATTGCTTGATCACACCTTTTATGCATGTTTAAAGGGAATTTATACTTGTAATCACGCTTAACAAGATAATTATAAATCTTGTTTAGGGTTAATATGATTATAATTCAAGTGATCGCCAATAATAGGTTTATTTGTGCATTAAATTCAACCAACATAGATTAAACAGGTTTAGGGTTAATCCTATTGATTTCATTTTAGTCAGAAAGTGCACATGAATACGATCTGAATAAAGTAGAGGCCTATTATTAGGGCAGGTTCAATCTCTTTTAGGTCGTATTTGTACCTTCATCCCCGAACCTTTATTTGGTTCTAGACCTTATGGAGTTGACGATTTCTTGGATCGTTAAGGGGTGTAACCTTCACCCTGTAACGGTTTACAAGTTCCTAAAACTTGTTGGCAACTCTTTTGCTCTATCTTCTTTCATTTTGGACGCCACCGTACTTTAGTGTATGATCACAGTGGGGGTCAAGCTAGGGGTTAATGCTTGAATTATTCCCTACTGGTATCTAGGGTGGGTTTCCGATGGGGTAAGCGGTGGGGTGAGATTGCTGAGATTGTGTTTGTTGGGTGGCACAATTTGCTATTATTGATGGCAAATTGCTGGAAGGGGTAGCGAATTGTTGGATTGCCCATTGAAGGTGTTATTGCGTGTTGTTGCTGGAAAGAGGGTTACAAGCTACTGTAGGATGTTCACGTGGCTGTAGCGGCATTGGAATAAAGGTGATTGGTGGCTGCTTTATTAGAGTTTGCAGGATGAAGTGGTGCTGGGGCAAAATGAGAAAGGGAAGGAGGTTGTAGAACGGGAGCAAGGAACAGGTGGTTGTCGGGAAGGGGGTAAATTTTTTTTTTGTTTTGTTTTTTTTTTTAGTTCCATTAAATAATTAAAATCACCTTTTTTTTTTGTAAATGAAAATGTTAAATTAAAACAAAAAAATCTTAACCTATTACAATGGAACACGTGTCCGGTATAACCTATTAAACAGGTTACCAGCTTTTTTGTTCTATTTTGAGAAGATTCATATCAAAGGTCGTTTTATTTTGGAATAATTAATTAAAATGCTGTTTTATTTTTGGTAGATACGTGATAGGTCGTTTTATTTTTGACAATTTTCCTTAGCTTTTTAGGTAGGGATGTGGGATTACTATGAAATGAGTTTTGGGCGAATGTGATCTAGTTTGGTGGTGGTAAGGCCGAACATTTCTTTTCTCTAAATTACCATGACTAAGGCCCTGTTCTGTTTACTTGAATTTTGGAAAACTAACTTATTTTTACTAAAGCCCTGTTCACTTCACCATAAGAAAATAATATTCAGTAAAAATAATTTCAGTTCAGTAAAATTAATTTCAGCTCAGTAAAATTAGTTTCAATTCAATAAAAATTAGTAATTGTAAAGAAGATCTATAATAGAGAATTAGTAAAAATAATTTCAGTTCAACAAATTTAATTTCAGTTCAGTAAAAATAATATAAGTTCAGCAAAAAAAATTTCAGTTCAGTAAAAATTATTTCAGTTCAGCAAAACTAAGGTGAAGTGAAAGAGGCCAAAACTTGAATTATTTTTAGTATATTTAATTATTTTTGCAAACTTAAATTAGTTTTTGCCGAAATTACATTGTCTTTGCTAATTTTAGATTATATACAAATAAAACTTCTTTTTATTTACTAATTTGCGTCGTTATTATATTTGTCATTAAAATTACTAATTTTTATTGATTAAAACTTATTTTGACTAAACAAATTTTTTTTTCTGCTTAAATTAACATTTTATTACTAAACTTTAACAACTTTTGTTGAATTAAATTTTTACTAAACTTAAGTTATTTATACGACATACATGTTGAATAAGGTGAAGAGAATTGAGCTAGGCCTAAGAGTTTTTTGGGGGGTTATTTAATTTATTTTTTAAAGTAAACTTAAAAACTTATTGAATATAAATCCAAGAGAAGGGGGTTTACTTCTTTTTACTAACCATACTTTTCGTATGTTGTAGAATAATTAATACAATCAAATTTGTACACATGCCAATGCACTACTTGGACTTTAAATATATCTCATTAAATATAACTTAAAAATAAAAAAGAGTTGATATTATGAAACTTTATATTAGTACTTATTTAACAACATACCTTATAGTTAGATTTGATTTTAATAAGTTACTAAAAAAGTACAGTGAAATTTAGTATACGAATAGTGAAAGGGTCAAACATGTCAATTATTTTGGAATGGAGAGAATATCACATTATACGAAATTATATCTCTCACTAATGTTTTTATTTTAGATTTCAAAGTCTAAAGTTTAAGAGACACCATTGAGAATGTATCAAATTCATTTTGTGTGAAACCCAGTAATACTATTTTTATCGCAAATTCAAAATCTTACCAAAATTATATTAACAACAAATTGGTTTGGCTAGTTATGGTTTT
>NW_018742329.1:0-97500 GCF_001683475.1 Chenopodium quinoa | reverse complement strand
TAATTAAAGTGTTTAATTTTGGATAAGATTGATTAGGATATTCTGAGCATATTCTAAAAGAATAATTATTGATTTAAATAATGTGATTATCCTATAATCAGATTAGGATATAATTGATTTTAAAATTATTTGATTGGCTAGTAATTAGGATAGAATCTCCTAAATTTGTTAGGATAATCATGGAAGATTAAATATGATTTATCTTTCTAGATTAAAATATGATTTGATTCTATCTCATGACTAAATTAAATATATGATATTTTATAAACGGTCATGAATAATATATGATATTATCTAATTATGATTAAAATATAAGATATTTTAGGAAATGCGTTGACTTTATTATGAACATTTGACGTTGTAGTTTAGACAAGCATGTTGAGTGATTTATTATATGGCACTTTTATAATATATGATATTATGTTGCTATATATAGACTAGTATGACCCATATATTCTTTAATACGATCTGCGCATCGTGAAATATTTTTGTAATCTAAATACGGTCTGCGTACCGTTGAGTATTTTTGTAACTTTTATTTAAAGTAAATAGAATAGTTATTCAAATAGTGTTACTTCAAAGAAGCCCATGAAGTGAAGGCCCAAAGGAGCAAGGTGGATGGAGATCCATGATGATTCAAGTGGGAGAATTTTCATTTCTAATTTTCTTAGGACTAAGGGGCCATACTATGTCATTTTTTATTTTATTGCATTAGTAGATAATGGATGTTAGATTTTATTTATGTTGATTGATGATGCGCTAGAGTTCACTAAATAATCACAACATAATATATCTAGGTCCTAGTAATTTTGAGATTGCTTTTCCAATTAAAAACCCAATGAAACCTTCAATTTTTATGATGGGTCATGCCAAAGCTGGGTGTCATATTATATCTTTGGGAAGTTGGAGTAAATCAAATTTTACAATTTTAATTGGTTATGCTCAACAAGGTTACCTAAAGAGTTTAGAACCTTGAAGCAAAGGGAAATAATTAAACATGTGATGATTAACTATTCAACCAAGAATTACAAGAGTTGTAATCAGTAAAGAGTTTACTCACCTTGAAAATGTAATGGTTGATGGTAGGGCCAAAGTTCGGTTAATTATTGCACAAATAAAGGATATTGGGATCACTTAAAATTCAATTGGGATCAATTAATTATTGAATAAAGTGTTTTAAAGTTACCAAATGAATGCGTTTATGGTACTTTAATTTTAATTAAACATAATTATTAAATTTTGCCTTATTTTAACATAAATGGGTAGCCGTAATCACACTAGTAGAAAAATACAAAAAGGCAACCCCCAAAAGGCACCGGTTCAGGCCAAACCGGTGGAAAAAACCTGCCTAAAAATGGGCGGAATTTTAGACCAAGAGCAATGGCACCGGTTCAGCTCAAACTGGTGCCAAAAATACAAAGGGCACCGGTTTGAACCGGTGCCGCTAAACCGGTGCTGCATTAAAAAACCGGTTCATCTATATATTTATAAAAAAACGCCCCATATAAACCCAAATAAAACCCTAACTCTCCCTCACTTCCTCAGCCGCTCCTCCTCTCTTTCTCTCTCCTCCTTCACTTTCTCTCTCCTCCTTCTATCTCTTTTCTCTGTTCGCCTTGTTTCTCCTTCTTGGCCATCAGTTTCCTTCGATCTCATCTCCTTCTCTCTCTCTCTTTCTCTTTCTCTTTCGTTCTTCCCAGATTCTCCTCCCTTTCACACTCGTTTCCACCACCAAAGGCCACCACCAAAGAGGCGAAGACCACCACCAAGACCAACACCCAAGACCACCAAGAACACCGACTCTAGGTACATGCGTGTGTTTTTTAGGTTTATTTTTTTTATTTTTCTTTATTTTGTGATTTCTGGGTTTAATTAATCAAGTTTTGGGTTTAATTGGATTTTTCTGGGTGTAAGTAATCGATTTAAATCGATTTTTGGATTTTAATTCTATTGATATGGGTTTCATTAATCGATTTAAATCTATTATCGGATTTTATTTTGATTTTTCTTGGGTTAATTTTCGATTAAAATAATCGTTTTTTGGGCTAATTAATCGAGTTCTGGGTTAATTTTCGACACCAGTACATGATTTTTCTTGGTTAATTAATCGATTTCTGGGTTATGGCTAGCATTTCAATTTTTCTTGGTTAATTTTCGATTAAAATAATCGTTTTTTTTGGGTTCATGCATGCGTGTTTGGGGTTGTTTTTTGGGTTTTGTTTTCAGATTTTGAATTTTTTTTCGATTTCAAGTTTTTTTTTTCTGTGTTTTTTCGATTTCAACTTTTTCTGGGTTTGAATTTTTTTTCAATGTTTGGGATTAAATACTTGGTTTTTTCTTTCGAAGTTTAATTATATTAATCGTTTTTTTTTTTGTTTTAATTGGTGCAGGTATGTTATTTAGATCAGAAATCGAAGAAGCAAGATACAAGCAAGAATGAATGAGTTTTTTTTTTTGATTTATATTGTAATTTTTTTAAATTTATATTGTAATTTTTTTTATATGTTGTAATCAAAGTTTTTATATGTTGTAATTTTTTTTTATCATATATTGAAAATTTTCGATGATGATTGATATTCACTTTATATATGTTTTGACGTTGTTATTTATTCGTAGTCTATTTAATTTTTAGGTGGAAAAAACAAAACAAAAAAAAAAAATTGGGCATTTTTGGCACCGGTTAACCGGTGCCAAAAATAGCCAACAAAATTTGGCACCGGTTAACCGGTGCCATTTCCGAGTTTTGGCACCGGCTTGAACCGGTGCCTTATTAAACCACTTTTGGCACCCCCCCACATTGGCACCGATTCAAACCGGTTCCTTAGGCCGGGTTTGAACCGGTGCCAATTTTAGATTTTCACGTAGTGTCACAATGACAACAACGTTTACAATCTTCGACTATTCCTTAAGAAGGATAGGTTGACAGGGGATAACTTTTCCAAATGGGAAAGAATACTAAGGCTTATTGTGAAATCTAAAGGTAGAGAGGATGTCATTGACACCCCATTGCCAGGACCTTTGCCAGAAAATCCAACTGCGGCAGAGATCAAGAAGCACAAGGAAGCTCATGACAGAGCTATACCTATCACTTGCTTAATGATTGTTACCATGGAGCCTAGTCTTCGAAAGCGTTTTGAGGACCATGATGCCTACTTAATCATGCAAGAACTCAAAGCTTTGTTTAAGAAACAAGCTAAAGTTGAAAGGTATGAGCTCCATCGTGAGATTTTGGATTGTAGGATGGAGAAGGGTGCCACAGTTCGTGATCATGTTTTTAAAATGATCGGCCTAATTCAAAGTATGGAGAAACTTGGGCATCCATATAGTGATGATTTGGCAACAGACATCATTCTTCATTCACTACCAGAAAGTTTCAACCAGTTTATCATGAATTTTAACATGATTGCCACTACAAACACTATGAATCAATTGCATGCAATGCTGGTTAGTGCTGAGAAACAAATCCCTAAAGAACCTAAGTAGGAAGTTCTTATGATTCAAAAGGGAAAGGGGTTCAAGAAGAAGGGGCAAAAGGCTAGTGCCAAGAGCAAGGGCAAGCAAGTTGCCAAGGCTCTTGAAAAGCCTAAGACAACTCCAAAGCCCAAGGCTGCAAGTGAAAGTGAATTCTTTTACTGCAAGAAGAAGGGGCATTGGAAGCGGAAATTGCCAGAAATACCTCGACTTCCTCAAGAAGAATAGAGCATCAACTTCAGGTATTATGTTATAAACATTTTAACTTTCACTTAGGTATGTGATACCAAGTTGCAGTGCTTAACATTGAGATGTTTCGCAGGAACTACAAACAAGTGAAACTAGCAAGGAAATGGAGCTTTAAGGTGCACTAGAAGTATTTGAGTGGCCAGAGATAGCTTCATAGTTTTAAATCTTGATTAGTTTATCATAATTTTAGAACAATTTCCAATTCTAATGAGACATTATTTCGATTTTCTCTTTTTGAATACTGAGTTTGGTTTACTTGGCTTGGACAAGTGTTGATCCATGACCAAGGTAATCACTTACTTTCATTTTTCTAGATATGAGTTAGTTTTTTTTCATGACATTGATATAAGTATATCACAAAAGTAAAAATTAGATGATTCAAAGTACACTTACTCATAACAAAGTAAGGTTAGGTCACTTTAACCATTTGCACATCCAAAGTAGTGGATGAACTCTTATTCTTATATGATTATGAATCATTTGAGAATTAGAAGTCATGCTTGATAAGTTAGGATGACCAAGTTGCCTTTTAGTAGAAAGGGTAAAAGAAGCTAAAATGACCTTGTGGAACTTATACATATGATGTATATGAACCAATAAGTTAAAAATTAGTAAAGGGATTTAACTACTTCATTGCTTTTACTAACGATTTAAGTAAATATATCGATAATTACTTAATGAAGTAAAGCTTGGAAACATTGAAATGTTCAAAATTCTAAAATGAAATGTAAAATAAGTTTGAGATAAACAATTTAACACCACAATATGATTGTTGTGATAAATATTTAACTCAAAAGGAATGATCATCTAAAGGGAATTGTTGAATTAATTCACAATCCAGAAACATTACAATTAAAGTGTATGTTTATGAAGAAGGAAACAAACTTTTCTTGCTATTGTTCGATCCAAGATTTAATGATTTACAAATATCGTTCTGAGGATATACATTACAACAACAATTGCAAATATACTAAACAGGAAACTTAACCAAAGTAGTAGAAAAGATGTCATAAGAGTTATGATTTGGAAATGTTCCAAAAGTTACCTTTTCTAAACAAGATTAAGGGTTATGAAATTAATGTAAAATGTTTAAAAAGATGACATAATGCACCCTAAATCAGAAATGGGTTTTCTCATGGAAACTAAGAGGTATTATTCCTACAATCGCGTAGAAACAAAGTGTTTGTTGCTCGCGATAGTATCTTTATAGAAAGAAATCTTTTCCTATAAAGCCAAGTGGGAGTAAAGTTAGATCTCGATGAGATTCAAGACGAGCAACAAATGGATATGGTTAACATTACATCGGAGACGAAGGCATATGAAATCAGCTAATTTGATAAACCATGTGTCGAAGCAAGCTAATTCCACTAGCGAGGCTTCTATCGTCCCACTAGCATGAAAGGCTTCAAAGAGTTGAAGAGAATAATTTTATTGTCGCTCATACCTATTGTAGGTTACTTGGAATCAAAACAAACAATTTGTTGAAATTATGAGAAAAGGTGGATTCTAAAATTATCTTATTAGAACGTTTAGAATCCATGCCCTACAAGCAAGCTTTGGATAAGTGCCAACTCAAGAAATGGCTTAAAGCCATAAAATCTAGTATGGACTCCATGTTTGTAAAGATGTGTTAGTCCATGATAGTCTTACAAATAGGGTCAAACCTATTAGTTGGGTAAGCCTATTCGAATTATTTTTATTTGTGGAAGATCAAAATCACCTTCATGAAATGTTCTTGATGGATGGTATGTATATGATACATTCTAAGAGTTTTGAAATCCAAAAATCCTAGAAAGTTTTGCAAACTTCAGAACTTCATTTATGGATTGAAGTAAGCATTAAGGAGTTGGAACCTTTGTTTTGATTAGGCAATCAAACGGTTTGATTTCCTTAGTAGAACGAAAAGGGAATCTTGTAGAGAAAAGAAGTTTAGTTGGAGTAATTGGTCTTCTTAGTCTAGTATGTAGTTGACATATAAATCATATGAAATGATATATCAATGCTTGAATAGGTCAAGCGGTGGTTAGAACGATTGTTTCTATATGAGAGACTTAGGAGATGTTGAGTATATATTGGGAATCAAAATCCACAAAGTGAATCTTGAAGAATTATTGGACCTAATCAAGAGACTTATGTTGATAAGGTTCTTGACAAGTTCAAGATGTAAGATTCTAATATAGGATGTCTTCCCATGTCTCATGGAACTACACTCAGAAAGACTCAATGCCTTCAAAAGTTAATAGAGTTGAGTTGTATGGATAATGTACCTTATGCTTCTGCAAAAGGATCCATTACATGTGCCATGAAATGTATAAAGCAAGATGTTGCATATGTCTTGTGCATGTGTAGCAGGTTTCAAGCAAATATAGAATAAGCATACATAGAATTACCGAGAATAGATCCTTGAGTACTTGAGAAGCACTAAAAGGAATTCTTCTAGCTATTGTGTTAAAAGGTAATTTAAGCAACTTGTCAAAAGGTTACACGAATGCAAGTTTTCCAAACAGGCAAGATGATTCTAGATGGTGATCTAAATGCATATTTGTTTCTGGATGGAGAAGGACAGTGAGCTTGAAGAGTTCAAAGCAGAGCACTGTTGCACACTCAATGTCGGAATATGTGTATTAAACTATAGTAAGATAGTTAGAGAGGAAGTTCGGATTAAAAATGTCATGTGACTAAAAGGTCACCTTTTCCCAAGAACAAAGGAGTCAGAGTCACATTACAAATCCAAACAAAAGGATATGAGATATCACCTCAATTATGAGATCATTGACCAGCGGAAGGTCATGTTATGCAAAGTTTTATTATGAGTGAGAAATCACTAAACCCCTTCCATGGTGTAGGGAATATATCAAGCATTACCCAAAACTTGAACTCCACTGTGATCATACACTTAAGCATGGTGGTGTCCAAAGGGAAGGAAGCTAGAGCAAAAGAGTCGCCAACAAGTTTTAGGAACTTGTAAACTGTTCACAGGGTGAAGGTTACACCCCTTAACGATCCAGGAGATCGTCAACTCCAATAGGTTTGGAACCATGTCTGGAAGTTCGGGGATGAAGGTACAAATCCAACCTAAAAGAGATTGAACCTGCCCTAATAATAGGCCTCTACTTTATTCAGATCGTATTCATGTGCGCTTTCTGACTAACATACATGCAATCAATAGGTTTACCCTAAACCTGTTTAATCTATGTTGGTAATTATTAATGCACAAACAAATCTATTATTGGTGATCACTTGAATTATAATCATATTAACCCTAAACAAGATTATTAATTATCTTGTTAAGCATGATTACAAGTACAAAATTCCCTTTTAACATGCATAAAAGGCGTGATCAAGCAATAACAATAAATATAATCAAGCAACATCATAATAGTCATAATAATAATAAACACAATAAAAATCATAATCATAATTATCATAATCATGTTAAAGCATAATAATAGCAAGATCCTAGGCATGATACTAACAAGATTAATAACAAACCCTAGCATGTCACTAAACATCAAAGATCAAATATTTAGCCCTAACATGATACTAACATGCATATTATGAAAGAAAATAGGAAGCATTACAGGAATTATAATTGATATAAGAAAATCACCCTAAATATCATAGTAAGAAGATCATCCTAACATGATACTAGGAATCAAAATAACATCCTAAACATGATTTTTATATCATAATAACAATGAAAACAATTAAAGCACTTACTTGGATGCCTTGTGCCTCTTTCTAATAACAAAATACATACATTAGTAACTTCAAGGAAAATAATAAAACAAACAATTAAATTAAATAATTAAAAGAGAGATTTGGGACCAAACCCTCAGAAATTAAACCTTTCACATCTAGGGAGAAGGCAACTTCGAACTTGGCTAGGTTTGTCTAGATCTTGTGAATGTGGAATTTTGTTTGAGAAAAGCTAGTTTAGAATAAGAGAGAGAGAGAGAGAGAGAGAGAGAGAGAGAGAGAGAGAGAGAGAGAGAGAGAGAGAGAGAGAGAGAGAATATCAAGAATTTCTTGATGAGAGTTGGTGATCCAAAACGGAGGTTTTAGGAGACTATTTATAAAGAAAATCAGCCAGATATGATAAAAAACAAATCAGAGTTTTGAAAAGAATAAAACACGATTGCAGCGCTAAACACGCGCCTGTCGCCAGACGCCAGGTCTGTCGCCAAGCGACAGACATTGGGAATCAAATATCAAACCTGTATTTTCCTTAAAAAACACTTCTTTTATTCTAATTAAAACTCTTAAAAGTCAATTAAAGTAAATTTATCAGTGCTAATTAAATTAGGAATCAAAAGAACCTTCTAGAATACTCTAGAAGACTATAATCAATCCTAATTGCATTAGGAATGATAAATCAATAATAGGCCCTCCTCTAGATCATTGGGCCACACATAAATATCAAACCGGGCCAAGTTTAGCAATTTGGTCATAACTTCCTCATTATTCATCGGAATTGGGCTTTTAATATATCGTTGGAAAGCTCTTTTCGAGCCCAATACTACTACACCATTATTGGACCCTTATCATGGACCAAATCAAACTGTATTGGCTTTTTTCTTAAAATAGGCTTCAAAAACAGAGAGAAAGAAAAGAAATAAAACTAACCGCAACACTAGACCTTCCACACTTTCACTTTATTCAATTATGATTCGACGCGAAAGGTACTCATCTATGTGTTTGGTTTTGGGGGGGAAACAAATGGGTGTCTACACATGGACTAAGTTATGAGATTCATATTAAAGTCTTAGGGTTGAAGCAAGTTATGTAATTTAAGTTTTATATGTTTTGAGAAAACGTATTACATCAGAAATGCATCAATTTGCAGAATTATGTTTAAAATAGAAATTATTATTTCTCTTATTTAATTATGGTTTTGGAAATTAAATAAATTTCCAAAATAATAATGAATTGATGGGCTCATCAGGTTGATGACCTGGTGTATTGAAACCCCACAGGTGAACAAAATTCATATATTATTTAAGTTCCTAGTTCAAGATCATTAAAGTGGACATAAATGATTTTAATAAATGAACTAGCATGTAAGATTGATTGGATAGCGCAGTTTCATAGGCTATAGGGGCATAGTGATGCTCGGTCAATCACTTGGATATGCATGAATGATGCATGATCGAACTAATGACCTACTTTAAAGTTCAAGTATAGAGCTTCTGTATATATCAGTGGATTCCTTTGACATGAGTGGAACATTGATTTCATTCAATGGATGTTGTGACTGTGGTACACTCAAACGTCTAGCCGTAACTGGAGATTATAAAGGGTGTTTCCTGGTTATTTCAGAAGTTGAGTGGGAGGCTTGTTGCCACAAGATTGGATAAAGTCTACCTATTAAATTAGGAAATGTGTCATGGCCGCTTGAAGAGGGAGAATTCAAAAATACATGGCCGCGTTCAAATGTATTACACGGTAATCATTTGGTTTTGTAATTTTAACTCAGATTTCAAGAAATGATTTGTAGATTAATATGATCTCGACATGTGATGCAATCATATTATCAAATCGACACATATATTGACTTAAGGGATTTGAATATTGCACCCTTGTCTCAGACAAGTGGGAGATTGAAGGAGTTATGTTTTCGTCGTGTGCAATTACTAGATATATAATTGGATCAAAATATGGAGATAATTAAGTTCGTACATTTGGGTCGTCGTTTTGTCATAGCTAGAGGTACTAACGATCTTTAGACTAGTAAAATAGCCCAAAGCCCAGTTGGACGGATCCTATAAGGTCACACAAAGGGCTAGATTGAGCATTAGAGGACGAGGCCCATCATGGGCCTTATCACTCTAGGTGGCCGGCCATATGGAGGATTTAAAGGGGTTTTGGGCTTCGTTCCCTAATCTAATTATAATGAGATTATAAATAGACTAGGTGCCTAGGGTTTGCAAGCAAGCAATTAACTAATCATTTGATCAAACCCTAATTAGCAAACACGAAACCCAACCCCTCTCAAAGTCCTCTCTCTCACACGTCTCTCTCCTCCTCCTTGGCGCAGGGTGGTGTCTCGTGGTGGTGGTGGTTCGTGCGGTGGTCAGTTGTCCGTAAAGGTGGTGATCGCAATTTTTCTCAATCACTCGACCAATCTAGTATTGGTGGACGGCTCGTTCAAACCTCGTGGACTAAGTAGAGGAGCAATGCTTAGGGCTCTATTCTCTCCCTAATTGTCCTGTCGAATAGCTTTGTGGAATTCACGCATCAAAGGTATGATTATGTGTCTTGTGTGTTATGCATGCGATTCTTGGTTTAGGTGCTTTATGAATATGATTCATGTTATTTCCGCTGCGTAGTACCTATAAACTCCTACACATTTTAGTATATTTTTAATAACATAGTAAATATTACATTATGATATAGAATTAAATAATAACCATTTTTTATGTACATGTTTTTTTAATATTTATATAACAATTACTAAAACCACCGTGCAACGCACGAGTACTAATCTAGTTAGCTGATAAATTCTTAATAGTGTCTCTTAACTTTAGACTTGGTTGCCAAGATTGTTTTGTATATCTACAAAAAAACTTGATGTTTTTGATTCTACTTGAATTGACATTCGTGGGGGTTATTCTTGCATAATGTGACATCCCTTCAATTCAAAAATAAGTGACACATATTTGACTTTTTATCACTATTCATATACTCACTTTGACCATAATTTTTTAGTAATTGATTAAAGTCAAATTTTATCATAAAATATGTTGTTAAATAAGTATCAATATAAAGTTTCATTATATTAACCTTTTTTTTATTCTTTACTATTATTTAGTCAAACTAGCTAGTGCATTAGTATGTGTGTCAAATTTGACTGTGTTAATTTTTCTAGGACTAAGGGAGTATATGAACAAAAATTGACCAAATATCTCATTTTTTGGATATATATTAATAAGTGGGGTTTTATTTTATATATTTATAACCATGAATATATTTTTAAGAGATTGGATATTTTGAATATCCTTTAAATTTAAAAGCCAAACCAAATCCGATTTGAAATTTTTCTAATATCCAATTCGATATATTTGTAACTAAAAAATTAGATGGAATTTCTAGAATTTTATTTGGATGGATCAAACAAATCACATATCAAGTTTATTAACATAATCATATTCTTCGCCCTTATAAAATAAACGATAATTAAACTCACCTTATTTGGCTAACCCCAAACTTAGATCTAAGAAGAATTTAAGATTAAATTATTACGGTGGACAATTGGTCAAGTTGAATAAATTAAAGATGCTTTATTATTTTGAAATTTATAAACCCAAAGCCAATATTTTAAATGGAATATGTTATAAGTTGGGATGAATTTTAGTGCAAAAAAAAAAGTTTTGAGAAATTAAAGATACATACTATAAATAATAAGAAATTATTTTATAAATAATCTAGAATCACCATAATTAACAAAACAAAAAATTATCTTACAAAAATTTAACACAAAAAAGAAAAAGAATAAGAAATTATCTTATAAATAATCTAGAATCACCATAATTAACAAAACAACAAAAAAATCTTACCAAATGAAGCGATGATCCAAGAAGGCGCTAGCATGGTACAAAGCTACAAGGGAATATATGACACTAATAAAGAGAATTGTCCAAGTGAGAATAAGAAAGCATTTGGCATTCAGCCGGGATAAGATATTGTATCACCAACAAAACTGGCAGGTTTGAAATCAAGATCGAGGCTATAAATCAAGATCTTTTGTTAAAGATATCACATATATACATAATAAAATCGAATTGTTGGACAAAACCACAAAAATTATTTTGATTGAAGGTCGATGAAATTGTTAATTATGGCTCAAATGTAAAAGAGATAAAATTTAGAATATATACCATGAAAATGAATTTTTCGTCCTTCAAACCTAATTCCTTGAAGAAGTTTAGTTGATTAAGAGCTTTTTCTAACAAAAGGCTAGAGGAAGGTTGAGGTTAGTGGTAAAGATAAATTTGACACACCTTAAGATTAATACAAAGGATTTTAGAGAAAACTAGAGAGTGCGGTTGTTGAATGTTTTTTCTTAGGGTTAATCAATTAATAGTTGTAAGCTTCTATCAAGAAGGAATATTGTTACGGCGCTAGCCAATACCCTAATTCATATGACTTGCACCATTCGTTTTCGAATTCACTTTTAATAATCTAATGGTTTAAATTAAAGCTATATTGCTCGAATTACACTTAATGTATAGCCCTATTAACTAACGATTACATTAGCGATATTGGTAAATCATTCAAATTTTGAGCTACAAGATGGGAGATAAAATATAAAATAAGATGATAAAATGAAATGAAATTGTCGTATATTATATAAATAAATATGACTATCTATAATTAAATAAGATATTTTCAAGTAAATTTTAAATGTTGCAGTATAAGATTTAAACCAAGATTATAGCTAAATATATTTTCTAATCCTAATTTTAATGCATGCTATAAAAAATAGTCAAATGTTATGAAGTTTTATGTAGAAAACTAGAATTTAATTTAAGAAATTTTGAATTTTAACACCACAAAGGAACACTACGAAAAAAAAAATATTTTAACACCCCAAAAAAAAATTTGAAAATTGGATTTTACCACCTCTTAACAAATTTCATCCAAAAATTCGGTAAGAGAGGTCTACAATAACATATGTCACCATGTTAGTGATTGAAAAAAATATATAAATTTTGTTATGAAATATATAGAAATTAGAGGATTAAGAGATAAAGGTAATAAGAGAAGTATTACTACTTGTATGTATTACTCTTGGTAATATTTTTGTGTGTATCATCCAAGTGAATTTTCATGGCTATTTATAGTATTAAAAATCACTATAACATTGTGGGATATAAACTTAGAGGGTGGAAACAAGGTTTGGCTAATACATTAAATGCAATGAAGAAATGGAGTGTGGACATTGACACCATAATTGATGACTAAATTAATTAACTCTTAACACTCCCCCTTGAATGTTCATACAAAATAGGGTATTTGTTGCCTCATTAAAACCTTGCTAGGTAAAACCCCTTGGGATAAAAGCCATAGCTAAGGGAAAAAAAGTACAGAAATATATTATTATATGCTTATTGCCTCATCAAAAACCTTGTCAGGAAAAACCCATTGGGATAAAAACCTAATCGAAGGGAAAAAGAGTGCAGTGCATATAATGCTCCCCCTAAATTTAACGCAGTTCACGAAGACGACGCTTCCTAATTGTGGACTAACCGCTCAACACTCTTCGACAGAAGGACTTTGTAAACAGGCTTGCAAGATTATCAGATGATTGGATCTGTTGGACATTTATCTTCCCTTCCTTTTGCAAATCGTGTGTAAAGAACAATTTTGGGGATAGATGTTTAGTCCTATCATCTTTGATATATCCTTTGGTTAATTGTGCGATGCATGCAATATTGTCTTCGTAAATGATGGTTGGATTTTCAATTACTTCTTTCATCCTACATTCTTCTTGGATATTGCCGATCATTAACCTTAGCTATACACACTCACGTCCTGCTTCATAAAGGGCAATCAACTCAGTATGATTTGATGATGTCGCAATCAAGGTTTGCTTTGTTGATTTCCAAGGGTTCCACCATAGGTGAACAGATATCCAGTTTGTGACTTGGCATTTTGTGGGTTTGATAGATATTAAGCATCTGCGTATCCGATGAGGGTGGCATCTTGCCTTGATTGATAAAACAAACCAAGATCTTTCGTTCCTCGTAGATATCGTAGTAAGTGTCTCTTTGTTGACGTGTTGCTAAACCTGGCTAACAGATTCACTGAAAAAGTTATGTCGGGTCTAGTATTGTTAGCTAGATACATTAGAGCCCCAATTGCACTTAGATATGGTACTTCAGGACCAAGGACATCCTCGTTTTCTTCTCGAGGTCTAAATGGATCATATTTCATATTCAAAGACCGAACAATCATCGGGGTGTTTGTTGGGGTCGCTTTGTCCATGAAAACACGTTTGAACACCCTTTTAGTATAGTTAGACTGATGGACAAAAATACCATTATTTAAGTGCTCAATTTGCAATCCAAGAAAAAATTTAGTTTGTCCAAGGTCTTTCATCTCAAATTCTTTCATCAAGTATTTTACAGTTCTTTCAAGTTCATTTGGAGTTCCAATGATATTCAATTCATCAACATAAACTGCAACAATTGCAAATCCTGATTGTGATCTCTTAATGAAAACACAAGGACTGATTTGATTATTCTTGAACCCTTCTTTCATAAGGTGTTCACTAAGATGACTATACCACAATCTTCCAGACTGTTTTAATCCATAAAGTGACCTTTTTAATTTTACGGAAAGCATATGTCTAGGCTTGTGGTATTCTGATAATTTTAGTCCATCTGGGACTTTCATATAAATGTCTGTATCGAATGACCCATATAAATATGCGGTCACTACATCCATCAATCACATCTTTAGTTCTTCTGAGACTGTCAAGCTTACCAAAAATCTTAACGTAGTTGCATCAACTACGGGAGAATATGTCTCCTCATAATCAATCCCTGGAATTTGAGAAAAAACTTGGGCTACAAGTCTTGCCTTGTATCTAACAATTTCACTTTTCTCATTTCGTTTCTCACAAATACCCATTTATATCCAACTGGCTTTACACCTTCTGGTGTAAGGGTTATTTTGCCAAATACTTCTCGTTTTTCGAGTGACTTTCACTCTGTCTACATTGCCTCTTTCCATTTTAGCCAATCATACCTGCAACGACATTCATCCACTGTTCTTGGTCCACTATCATTTTCGTCAGATGTCATTTCAATTGCAATGGAATATGCAAATATTTCATTTACGATAACATCATTTCTATTCCAATAATTCTTGGTAGAAACAAAATTTATTGAAGTTTCATTGTTATCGATGTCATGGTCATCTTGTTCACTCCCTTTCGGGTTATCATCTTTTTCTTTATTATCATCTCTATTTTGTCTTTCTTGATCTTCCGTAAGGGGAATATTGTTGATCTCATCGGGTCTTTTTAGTTTTCTTGGTGTAGAGTCTTTTGAACTAAGTGGTCTTCCACGCTTTCGGCGTGCTGTAGGGAATAATTTCAAGCTTTAATCCCACTAGCTCGAACCCCACTGTGATCATACACTAAAGTACGGTGACGTCCAAAAGGGAAGAAGATAGAGCAAAAGAGTCGCCAACAAGTTTTTTAGGAACTTGTAAACCGTTCACGAGGTGAAGGTTACACCCCTTAATGATCCAAGAGATCGTCGACTCCATAAGGTCTTGAACCAAATAAGGGTTCGGGGATGAAGGTACAAATCCAACCTAAAAGAGATTGAACCTGCCCCAATAATAGGCCTCTACTTTATTCTGATCGTATTCATGTGCGCTTTCTAATTAACATGCAATCATTAGGTTTACCCCTAAACCTGGTTATCTATGTTGGTTGAATTTAATGCACAAATAAATCTATTATTGGCGATCACTTGAATTATAATAACAATTACCCCTAACAAGATTATTAAATATCTTATTAAGCGTGATTACAAGTACCAATTCCCTTTAAACATGCATAAAAGGTGTGATCAAGCAATAACAATAAAATAATGTACCAAGCAACATAATAATAATGAATATCATCAATAATAATTATAATAAATAATAATAATGATAATAATAAAATAGTCATCATCAAAATAATAATAATAATAATAATAATAATAATAATAATAATAATAATAATAATAATAATAATAATAATATTCATAATCATCATAAATTATAACAATTATAATCATAATCATGTTCATGTTAATAAAAATAGCAAGATCTTAGGCATGATACTAACAAGATTAATAACAAACCCTAGCATGTCACTAAGCAATAAAAATCAAATCTTTAGCCCTAACATGATACTAACATGAATAAATATTAGGAAGAACATAGGAAGCATCGTAACAATCATATTTAATATTAAAATTACTCTAGACATGATACTAGGAATATCATAATAACAATATAAACATGATTTCTACATCATAATATCAATAAAACCATTAAAGTACTTACTTTAATGCTTCGTACCTCTTTCTAATAACAAAATACACACGTTAGTAACTTCAAGGAAAATAATAAACAAAACAATCAAATTAAATAATTGAAAAAGAGATTTGAGACCAAACCCTCATAAATTAAAACCTTTCATGTCTAGGGCGAAGGCAACTTCGAATATGGCTAGGTGTATCTAAGTCTTGCGAATGTGGAATTTTGTATGTAAAAAGCTATTTTAGAAAAAGGAAAGAAAAGGATGATTGAAATAATCAAGAAAACTTGATGAGAATTGGTGAATGATTAAGAGAGAACTAGAGAATTAATGATTGCGAATGAAAACTGATTGTAGGTGAATGATGGATGTAGATGATGAATGAAAACAGAGTTTTTAATACGATTTTATAGAGAAAATCAGCCAAAAAGATAAAATAAACAAAATAGAGTCTAACGTACAGAAAACAGAGATGGCGCCACCCTTGGCTAACTGGCGCAAGGCACCAACACTAGCGCCAGGCGCCAATGGCTAGCGTCAGGCGCCAAGGCCTGGGGTTAGGCGCCAAGCCTGATTTTAACGCGTTTTCGAAAATCAGATAAATTTGTCGTACGGGAGGATAAAATCATATAATTTCCTCGAAAATGCTATTTTAACGTGTTTTCGAAAATCAGATAAATTTGCCATATTGGAGGATACAATCATATAATTTCCTCGAAAATGCTATTTTATTTTAATTAAAACTCTAAAAAGTCAAAAGTCAATTTATCAATGCTAATTGATTAAGAATGAAAAAGAACCTTCTAGAAGATTCTAGAAGACTAAAACCATTCCTAATTGCATTAGGAATGATAAATCACATTAGGCCCTCCCCTAGATCATTGGGCCGCATATAAGGCTTAAACCGGGCCCAGTTTAGTAAATTGGCCATAATTTCCTCAACATTCATCGGAATTGGGCTTATAATATATCGTTGGAAAGCTCTTTTCAAGCCCCATCCAACTACATTATTATTGGACCCATATCATGGACCAACCAAACTGGATTGGCTGTTTTCTTAAAATAAGTTTTCAAAAATAGAGAGAAGAGAAAATAATTAAAACTTTCCGCAACACTAGACTTTCCACACTTTCACTTCATTCGATTATAATTCGACGTGAAAGGTAATCATCACTGGGTTTGGTTTTGGGGAGACAGAAATGGGTGTCTACACGTGCTAAAGATTCATTTTCAGTGATCTTATCACCAGATGGAATCCGATTTGTGCAAGAGCATTTTCAGCAAGTATATGTGATTTTGTCACCTTCTTTGCATCTATAAATGAATAAGGCAGCTGATTTGCAACGCTTTGTAAATGAACAATTTTCTAAACTTCTTGTTCACACATATTTGTTTGTGGGTCAAACATTGACAATTGTGTTGCATTTCAAATGATTTCTATTTCTTTCTTTCGTGGGTCCACTTTCTCTACCCCTAGGGCTGGGAATACTGTCTTATTGATATGACAGTCGGCAAATCTAGCCGTAAATAGATCACCGGTCATTGGTTCATGATATTTAATTATGGAGGGTGATTCAAACCCAACATAAATTCCCAGCCTTCTTTGTGAACCCATATTCTTTGTTCGTTGGGGTGGAGCAATAGGAAAATACACCGCACAACCAAAAAAATTTAGATGTGAGACATTAGTTTCTCGACCAAAACCTAATTGTAGTGGTGGGAACTTATGATAAGCAGTTGGTCTCAATCTAATTAGATTTGCCGCATGTATTATGGCATGACCCCAAGCAGATGAAGGCAATTTTGATTTCATCAATAATGGCCTTGCAATCAATTGTAGTCTCTTAATTAATGACTTAGCGAGGCCATTTGTGTATGAACATGAGCTACTGGATGTTCTGCAACAATTGCAATCGACATACAATAATCATTAAAAGTTTAGGATGTAAATTCCTCAGCATTGTCATGTAATACCCGAATATTTTATGAGTGTATATAATATGTTCTATAAAAAAATAGTTTATTTTATCTAATAAATAACTTTACTAATCTCATATTTTTAATTTAGAGTTTGGAAAGTTTTAAAACCCTATTTTAATTTAAATATGACTCTTTAATTTTAAGCGTGTATAAACTATTTTAACCCTAATAAGATTTTGATATATAATATTGTGCAACCGTTTGGATATCAAATCTCTCTCTTATCTCCATATTTTTTTTCGTGGGTTTATGGCAGCGACTATATTGTTTGCCATTAATCTTTATTATAAGCATCAAATAATTGTCTCCATATAAATTTGTGCAAACCTATTACTTTTTCCAAATTACAAAGTCATGGGCCTGACTTGTTAATCGTGAGGGTGGGGTATCTATTACTCGTCATATTCGTGAATCAGTGGAGTATCTTGCTCTAATATTTGCTTAATTGTTTCCGAAAGGTAATCACACTTTATCAATTTGGAGATGTTTGATTAATTTGATTGTAATATTTATTATGTGTTATCATACGAACCTTATATTGGAGTTGTTTGTATTATATTTCGTATACTTATGTGTGAATTGTATGATTTATTATATGTGATTGTGTATGTATATATGATTAATTACTATGATATTATATGAATTGATTGGATATGAGTATCATATTACTTTTATTGTTTATGATTAATTATTTCTAGGGTTTTTAATGTTCTTGCTATAGAGAGTATTTTTTTTTATTGAGATTTTAGGGTTATTAATGCAAAGTATTATTTTTGGGTTGTGAGTTAATTTTTTGTGTGCTAGTATTATTACCCTAAGAGTTGAGATATTTATGAATCGAATTGTCATGTTATTTGGGAACATGTGTCAATATTGAGATATTATTTATTAGTTTGTGAATTATTATTTGATCAATGTATGAGATCAAAAGGTTGAGAATGATTATTTTGTTCTTGGTTTGAGGCTCGACGTGATATACCTTAGTCCTTGGCATGTTGGTAAGAGGATGATAATCATGAGTTAAGAATGAGGTACAATCTTTATTTATATTTTTATATGGTCCCCTACAGTGGGAATTGGCCCGTATGTGGTCTGGATCAAGGTGTTTTCTGGTTATTGGGAGTATTCAAGTTTTTATACTTGTTGGTTTTATTCGAATTACCCATGTCCAAGGCTAGGTATAGAGCAACGAGCATGGCACACTTATGGGTTATATGAGTTGATTGAGTAAAGGTTCGTATTATTATTCGAGGTTGAGTTGATAAAGGTTATTTTTCAGAGTACAATGTGTAATGTAGTTTCGAACTACATTGTTTAATTGATCTAGTATTGTCAATTATACTCTATATTCTGATATGTGGTGATTACTCAGCTTTTGCTGACGTGTGTGTTATTTTGTTGTGCTACTTGTGTTTGCGGCCATGTCTTTTTCTTATGGTGCCCCTGCGACGATCTATTTTGGAATTTGCCCTTAATGGTGAGCAGTCAAGTTTGTCTAAACAGGTTAATGAAGTGATCGTAGCTAAAGGAGATCAAGTGTTTCGATTAGTTTGCTATAACGAGTTTGTAAAGTTGTATAAATAGCTCATTTAGATTTATTGGATTGTAATTATTGGGATTTTGTAAGCCTTAACACTTGACAGGTTGTCGAGTGTGGCGGTAATACCTCCGATTTAAGTGTATGCTTCCGCAATTTTATTTAAAGATTGTCTATTTTTTCTTTATTTATTGTTTATTATTAGCTAGTAAATCGGGGGTGTTACATGTCAAGCCTTATTCCTTTTATTGTATGGTCTGGAAATTGTGCCCTCAGCTTAATAATTTGAGCAAGTAGTTTTGCAAAAGCAACATTTCTACTTGACAGGAGACTTACATGTGACCATCGTGTTGAAGCATCAATCAATACCATAAAATATCGGAATGGTCCACATGCAGGATTAATTGGTCCACAAATGTCTCCTTGAATCCTCTCTAAAAATGTTGGAGATTCAGTAGCAATTTTGTTCATAGATGGTCTTATTATTAATTCGGCAAGTGAACATGTAGAGCATGTTAATTCATATGAGGGATTTTGACATTCCTAATTGAATGTCCTACTGAATTTGCTATAATCTTATGTATCATTTCTATACAAGGATGACCTAAACGATCATGCCATAAACTTAGCAAAATCTTATTATCTAACTTCTGGTTAGATATCGAATTTATTTCAACTGGTCGTATATCTATATGATATAACCCTAAATAATATGATGGCGATTTCTCATATATATGTTTCTTACCATGTTTTTCTGCCGTGAGGCATAAATATTCCTTTTGACCCACTATCATTGTTTCTAAATGAAAACCATTTTTACGCACATCTTTAAAGCTTCTAAGATTTCTTCGAGATTTACTCGAATATAAAGCTTAATGACTAATTAATTTTGTTCCATTTGGGAGTATTATGAAAGCTTTTCTAGAACCTTCTATTAGGTTGGCTGACCCAGAAATGGTATTAACATTTGCTTGAAACATTTTTAATTTTGAAAAATATTTTTTATCCTTCAGAATAGTGTGTGTTGTTCCACTGTCCAAAAGGCATTGAAATTTGGAACCAACTTTCGGCAGATCCATATCTTCATAAAATAATAAGTATAAGATTAGTTTAAGATAATTAAACTGGACTTACTTTATTAATAATGAAAAATTAAAAGTACATAACTCGAACATGAAAAACATACAAGAAAAGTACATAAAGAAAACATAATGCATATTATAGTAATTGATGAATTATCTAAACATGATTATTCTCTCCAAATATAAATTCACCACCAGCTTCACCATTGTCTATGAGGAAATCAGACACATCAAGGCTAGTTCGAGGGACATTTTCTTCATTAACGTAATTTGCTTCGGCATGTTTTTCTTTCCCTTTAATAGAAGCCTGGTAAAGTTCTACCAACTGTTTGGTCGTACGACAAGTACATCCCCAATGTCTAGTCATGCCACATCTATAATATGTCTTTTCCTTTTGTGGTGGCTTGATTTTTGTTTCCTTGTTGATGCCCCTTTTGAGTGTTGTTTCTAGGGGAAAAATTGTCCTCTACCATGGCCACGGCCACGTCCACGTCCACAGAAATTTGCACTACCTCTGTCGCGGTTATTATATTTTCCGCGTCCACCTCTATGGGCAACATTTGTCTCGTGTGGATTTGAGCTTTCTAGAGCATTTATTTCATTAAATGCTTGAGACCCAGTTGGTCTTAGGTTGTGATTTTTCAACAAGAGATCATTATTCTTTTCAGCAACCAATAATGTAGAAATAAGCTCTGAGTATTTTGCAAAGCCTCTTTCACGGTATTGCTATTGCAATACAATGTTGTTAGCATGGAATGTAGAGAGTGTTTTCTCTATCATTTGAACTTCAGTGACTGGTTGATCATAATATCTCAATATTGATACAATTTTATATAGTGATGAATTATAATCACTGACAGATTTAAAGTCTTGAAATATCAGGTTTGTCCACTCAAACTATGCTGAAGGAAGGAGTACCCTTTTATGGTGTTCATATCTTCCTTTCAGGCTATCCCATAGTTCTTTGGGATTTTCCACCATTAAATACTCAGTTTTTAAACTGTTATGTAAATGATGCCTTAAGAGAACTATAGCTTTTGCTTTCTCTTGATTAGTAGGAACTTTAGCTTGAGTAGGAGCATCTTTTTCGTTTCCTGAAATGGTATTTTCTTTGATTGTATGTTCCAATCCTTGAGCCTTTAAATTCATTTGAGCATCAATTGTCCATTCAAGATAATTATGTCCGGACAAGTCTAATACGTCAAATTGTCTTTTCATCAAGTTTCCCATTTTTAACTACAATAAAATAGATAATTATTATTAAGCCAATTAAGCAAGGTATAATTAAATTTATCAATTTATAATCATAATAATAAGCCATTTGAAACATATTTTATTTCTCCCCCTTGGGTTATTATTATGATTTACATAAAATAAAGCTAAAATAAAGCATGATAATTACGTTAGATAAACAAAAACAACGATAATAACAACAATAAAGATAATATTAAAAAAATAAGTACTACTACTGTAACTACCTCACCGACAACAATAACGACAATAATAATAATAATAATAATAATAATAATAATAATAATAATAATGACAAACATTAATGATAAGACAAAAGGAATATTTATTATAACAAAATGTACTTATAATCTACCTAGAAGACAAAAAAAAAACTTTTTAAGTACTACGGAGATCACATGCATTAATTCCCTTTGTCGAAAAACCGAACTCTACTTATATAAAATGATGAAAATCATCATTGCTATTAATAAAACCATTAGGGCCATAATTAAAACTAAGTATAGCTTTAATTTTCTTAAATCTTCTTCATAGGTAAAGGGGTGTGGTGGTTGCCGGTTGTCAACGAGGAACATGGTGCGTGGCCAGAGTGAATGGAGGAGGAAGAAGAGGAAATAATTTGGGTAAAAGTAAGGAGGGGATCAAGATTTTATGGTAAAATAAGGGGGGTGTAATCCGCTTTTATAAAGGGTGAATTATCCATTTCAGTGTTTCACAACTATAAAAATATCACACAATATTCTAGTAGACTGGTAAAGTAATTGTAATCAAACTATTAATATTTATAAACATAAATAAGTATCACACTGGGATGCAAGTAATAGTGGTCCGGGAACCTTAATCTATTCATGAGGTCAAGGGTTCGAAAATTGAAAGGAACATAAAAACTGTGTAATCTAAAATTAAATAAACATAGGGGGTGCATCCTTTTTTTTATTTTAGTAATTATGCACAAGTAAGTATGAACATAATTTGTGTGACCA
This sequence comes from Chenopodium quinoa, assembly GCF_001683475.1. Taxonomy (NCBI): domain Eukaryota; kingdom Viridiplantae; phylum Streptophyta; class Magnoliopsida; order Caryophyllales; family Amaranthaceae; genus Chenopodium; species Chenopodium quinoa. The sequence goes on along the minus strand of NW_018742329.1, from coordinate 74,904 downwards.
TGAAATTTACTCTATTCATGCATGCAACAAATATTTCCACATGTAAAAGTAATTATATGTTACTTTCTATAACCATGCATGAGAGTAACCAAACTAAATATCATAAATGTAGTATGTATTGATATCCTCATTTTTATCAACATGGCTAATTATGTAGAGTAATTTTGTGAAGAAATATATTATGAGATTCTGGTATAGAGGATCCCGTAAGGGCAACTATAGAGCATTCTCCTCAAAATATATTTTTGTGAAATCTTTTTAAAATTGGATACTCGGTATAAGTATACCTGATTGAAGATGGTGCTTGATTAGGGGATTTTTCCCCACCAATCACCATCTGACAAGTGGACCAATCAGGTTCCGCCATGTGTCCGTCACATGGGCCAATAGGAGTCTGCCACGTGTCAAGCAATGATCCGTCCACTATGGACCAATTACGACACGACACGTGTCCTTCCCATGACACCTGGGATAACCGGTCACCTAGGCCCAACTTCCGAGGGAAGCCCAATCAGCCCAAGGTTAACCTAAACCTAGATTGGCACGTTTCCCGAGGTTATAAATACCTCCCTTAATCCTCATTAAGGGGGATTACGCAAAAAACGCAGATTACACACATTAAACTCTCTCACCTAGAGAGACCCAATCACTTTAATTTCCGCACTAATTACTCCTTAATCAAGTACTAACTTGACCGTCGGAGGCGGATCTCCAATCATCCGGAGCATCCGTTTGTTTTGCAGGTACAGGCGCCCAGTTCCAGTCTCGGAATTGTAACTCTCCCGCAGGACATCAGAAAACCCCGAAACATCTTGGCGCCGTCTGTGGGGAGAGTACTTCTGAGATGGCATCCACGTTTGTACCGGCTCCTGAAGAGAGGCGTCCCCTAGACGACCCTCAAGTTCAGTCGGACCACGATACCTAGAATGAATTTGAAGTTGAAGCTCACACAGCTTCAGACGGGACCCTAAGGGCCCGACGTACCCGTCATACCAAAAGGAGGGAACGGGAACATCTTCAAACTGGAAGCGAGCCAGCAGGCGCACCGCCTGTTCGGCAGCAGCCGACTGATGGGTCTGCTCCCATCACAAGGAACGAACTCATGACCTTCATGAGGGACTTCAAGGGAGAAATTCAAGAGTTGATCAACAAGAAGCCGCCTGCTCTGGACAAGGAGCAGTCGGCTAAGAAACCCTCCACTTCACGGAAGAGGAAGCCAGTTCAAGGGCGAGAGGCGACCCCTCATCCTAAATCTAGGAAGTGGGAGCCACCTGCCCTTGATTTCTCAAAATAACGTTTTCCTACTCCAGGAAATAGGAAACCTGTTCGTCATATTCAGGCGGACGGGTCGAGAAAAACATACACAGACGCTCGGCTACTGCTAGAGCAGAAGAAGAGTGACCGATTGTCAGAGTCGGCCTCTACTTCAAACTTCCAAGATAGTCTGCGAAATACCTCGATGAGGCATACTCACTCGTATCATGAGAGTCAGTCAGGCGGCACCTCCCGTCAATCCGGTTATCATAGCGACCAGGCGGTACCAAACTTACCGTTTGTACCACAACAACGGTATTTTTACAGCCACCTCCGTTTGGTGGACAAGCAGCAAAAAACGTCCAACCTATGGATTGGCAGTTACGGTTGCTTAGACTTGGCGAACAGCCGTCGGCCTTCTCCAAAGAAATTACTGAAGCCGCTCAGCCGGCCAAAGTGAAAAATGTATTAGTAGGCGCCTATGACGGCACTACTAACCCAGAAGACCATCTGATGACATTCACCAACCTGATGTACCTTCAAGGGTTGGATGATCCCACTTGGTGCAAGTGTTTCCCAGCGACTCTCAAAGGAATCGCACAACAATGGTTCGGCAACCTGCCGACTGGTTGTGTAAATAGCTTCAAGACGCTTGCTTACTTATTCACCTCCAACTTCGCCATGAACATCCCTGTGAAGAAGACGATCCTTGATTTAGGAACAATTCAGCAGGGCGAGAAGGAGGGGCTTCGTTCTTACATCAGGCGGTTTAACCTGATGAGAATACAGATTCAAGGGTTACCGGATGAAGTAGCCTATACTGACTTTTTCATAGGTCTCAAAGACGGGTCAACCTTCAAATTTGATTTGGTCCGAAAGAGGGTGGCGACTCTTCAAGAGGCCTTGATTGAAGCGGAAGCTTATATACAGGCGACTGATCTTTGTAGTACGGTAAAACAGTCAGACGGGAGAAGGTCCGACAAAAGAGACGGACGACAGAAACAGTCGTCAAAGAAAGACGAGAAGAGAAAAGAGGTCTGGGCGGCTGATTCCTCTAAACAGCCGGCCCAGAAAAATAAAAAAGAATTCAAACCATACTCCCCAAAGTATGCGTTTAACAAGGATAGCCAATTTATCCTAAAGGAAATCAAGGGACGGATCTCAATTGAGAAGCCGGTCCCCATGAAGGGTTCTGCAAACAACCGGAACTAAGAAAAATTCTGTGATTATCATGAAGATGTTGGTCATCACACCAATGAATGCATCAGTCTCATGCGGTATCTGGACCGCATGGCTGAGCAAGGTGATCTTGACACTTATGTCAAGAAATCTACGGGGAACACTTCCTCGAAAAAGCAGTCGGCCAAAAAGAATCAGCAGGCCGACAGTTCCGATACAGATGATGCAGTCGTCTACACCATTGCAGGCGGCTTCTCAGGAGGCGGCCCCACTATTAGGGGCAACAAAGACAATATCAGACGGTTAGATGTAAATTCCGTTCACCAAGAACGACCCTCCAAATATTCATTTCCTGAGATTGTCATCACTGAAGAAGATCTAGGAGGGGTAAGAGGGCCGCATGACGACCCTATCGTTATTGAATGTAAAGTGGCCAACCAGAGAGTAGGCCGAATCCTCATAGATACCGGCAGCTCCTCAGATCTCATCAGTAGCAAATGTCTGTCGAACTAAAATATCAGACTGATTGCATACATCCGGCATCCCAACCTTTAGTAGGGTTTGGAGGAGGAGTCGTCCACCCAGTGGGACGAGTGGATTTACCCATCCGCCTGGGCGAAAAAGGGGAAGAACGACACATGGTAGTCCGGTTCCTGGTAGTAGAAGAACTCTCGGCCTACAACATGATTCTGGGACGACCAACCCTGAATAATTCCAAGGCTGTTATAATCCCATCTCTTATGTTGCTCAAGTTTGAGAGGGATAATGGAACAGTCGGGTCCCTAAGGGGAGATCAGAGGATGGCCCGAGAGTGCTATCTCTCGGATATCAAGCCCACTGTTATGGCCACTATGTCGAGCGGTGGAAAAATAGACCTTGACAATATCAAGGAGAGTGCGCCTGTTCAAGAAGCAGGCGGCAAGAAGAGAAAGGCATCCCAGACAGGGGCCGCAAGAAAAGACAGAAAATAGAAATCATTGGCAGAGGAGCGGTCGGATGAATTCCGCCCTCAGCCAGCTGGTGAGCATACGAACCTGATGTTAGATGACTCGCGTCCTGACAGAACAATCAAGGTTGGGACGACTGCTCTAAGGGACCTGGGTGACGATTTTCACAAACTATTGAAAGAATACAAGGACATCTTTGCATTCGAAGTCCATGAAATGCCAGGCATTAGTCCTGATCTGGCGGTACATAAACTGGCCGTGGATACGAAAAAGAAGCCGGTACGGCAGAAGAAGCGGAACCATGGCGAAGAAAGAAGTCAGGCGGCAGCCGCCGAAGTTAAAAAATTACTTGATGCAGGGTTCATTCGGCAATGTTACTTCCCAGACTGGGTTGCAAATGTGGTGCTTGTTAAAAAGCCGAATGGCACCTGGCAAATGTGTGTAGACTACACAGACTTAAACAAGGCGTTCCCCAAAGACAGTTACCCTCTGCCTAAAATTGATAACCTGTTCGACTCAACAACCGGCCATGCTTTGATGAGCTTTATGGACGCCTACTCTGGTTTCCATCAAATTCCTTTATGGGAGAAAGATCAGGAGAAGACAACCTTCGTCACTGATCAGGGGTTATACTGTTACACGGTCATGCCGTTTGGTCTTAAGAATGCCCCGGCCACTTTCCAGCGAATGATAAACACTGTGTTCTTTGGTCAGATTGGGAGAAATGTCGAGGCATATATTGATGATATGATTGTCAAGTCTAAACTTCAGAAAGATCATTTGTTGGACCTCCGAGAAACTTTCGCCACACTCAGGCGGCACCATGTCATGCTCAATCCCAAGAAATGTGTCTTTGGAGTTGAGTCTGGGAAATTTCTTGGATTCCTTATCAATCAGAGAGGAATAGAGGCGAACCCTGAGAAGGTGCAGGCGGTCATCGACATGCAGTCGCCTCGTACCGTCCGAGAGGTTCAGAAGTTAACAGGTTGTCTGGCGGCTTAGGGAAGATTTCTAAGCCAATCAGGCAACAAATGCCTATACTTTTTCCAGGCAATTAAGAAAAAGGCAAGGTTTGAATGGGGGCCGGATGCTGAGGCGGCCTTCCAGAAATTGAAAGTTCACTTGCATTCCTTGCCGAGACTGGTCAGCCCTTTGCCCAGAGAAGTACTCTACATGTACCTGGCCGTCTTTGATCATGTGTTAAGCGCTGTTCTCCTTGCTGAAAGAGACGGCTGTCAGCTCCCGGTCTACTTTGTCAGTCATGTACTGAAAAATGCCGAGTTGAGGTATCCCTTAGTGGAGAAATTTGGTCTTGCACTCTTCATGGATGTTAAAAAATTAAAGCCCTACTTTTTGGCACATGCAGTCGCCGTGTATACAGACCAACCTATCAAGCGGCCACTGACCATCATGGAGTCGTCAGGCCGAATGATCAAATGGGCCATAGAAGTACAGAGCCACGAAGTTACCTTCGAGCCTAGAAAAGCAGTGAAGGGGGCAAGCCTTTGCTGACTTTATTGTTGAGATGACTCGTCCTCCTGACTCTCAAGTTACAGACCAAGTCTGGAGGGTATATGTGGACGGAAGCTCTACTTCAAATGGATGTGGAGCAGGCGTCATATGTCAGTCGCCAGAGGGCGACAGGTACGAGTATGCTCTACGCTTCAGTTTTCAGGCCTCAAACAATGAGGCAGAATATGAAGCTTTACTAGCCGGAATCCGCATGTGCAAGGCGGCAGGGGCAAGAAAAATAGACGCCTGTTCCGATTCACAATTGATAGTGAGTCAGTACAATGGCGAATACGAAGCAACCCATCCGGCCATGATCAAGTATTTACAGGCAGTCCGACAAGCAGTCGGCTCCCTTGAGGATTTCCATCTGACCCAAGTGCAGAGATCAGAAAACAATCAGGTGGATGCACTGTCAAAATTAGCATCATCCGCCTCCTGCGATACTCCTCGAACTGTTTTTCGGGAAGTAATGGAGAAGAGAAGCATCGAGGAAGACCCTATTGGAATCCTAGACAGAAGCTCAACCTGGATGGATCCAATCAGGGCATATCTGACAAACGGTACCCTGCCGGATGATCATCAACAGGCGGTAGCACTGAAAAAACGAGCAACCAGTTATGAAATAATAAAGGGAGAACTTCACAAAAGGGGGTACCTTCAACCCTTCTTAAAGTGTGTTACTCCAGAAAAGGGACGAGAGATACTAGACGATCTTCACTCTGGTTACTGTGCTTCCCATATAGGCGGTAGGACGCTTGCTCAACGGGCAAGGCGGCAGGGCTACTTTTGGCCTACTTTAGAAGCAGATGCAATGGAGATGGTGAAAAAATGTGACAAGTGCCAAATGTTTGGCAAGCTAATTCACCGTCCGGCTACTGACCTCACTACCATTCATAGCCCACTACCGTTTGCTAAGTGGGGAATGGATATTCTGGGTCCATATACGCCTGCTACAGGCGGAAGGAGGTACATACTTGTTGCCGTCGACTACTTCACTAAATGGGTAGAGGCAGAGGCTGTAAAGGGAATCAAGACGAAGGATGTAATTTCATTCATTTGGAAAAATGTCATCACTCGGTTCGAGGTTCCCATGTCTATGGTTTTTTATAATGGTCCCCAGTTTGAGACGCCTGTTCTCAAAAGCTGGTTGGGTGACCAAGGAATTGCACACTACTTTGCATCTGTCGGCCGTCCACAAGCAAACGGCCAGGTAGAAGCCTTTAATAAAATCATCTCAGACGGTCTCAAGAAAAAGGTTGAACGAGCAGGCGGCCTATGGGCGGATGAATTACCACATGTTCTCTGGGCCATTAGGACGACTGAAAAAGGGGCGACTGGAGAAACAACATTCCTCCTAACTTATGGTGCGGAAGCTGTTCTTCCAATAGAATACTACGAGCCGACTCTTCGAGTAATGCTATATGACGAAGAGGCAAACTGGGAAGCCATGCGCCTGGCATTGGACTCACTTCCTGAAAGGAGGGGCAATGCTGTCTTGCGCCATGAAATTTACCGTCTAAGAATGACTAGATCATACAACAAAAAAGTACACAGGCGTCCACTCAAAGTGGGGGACTTTGTACTTAGAAAAATGGAAGTAGTTGGAAGGGCTAATGAGTCTGGCAAACTAACTCCCAACTGGGAAGGACCCTACCGAATCTGTGAAGAGGTCAGGGACCTACCGTCTGGGAACACCAGACGGACAACCGTTGCCTCGAACTTGGAATGTAGATAATCTTAAGAAATATTTATTTTGAATGATGTAAATAGTCAAGGGCTACTTAATAAAGGTTTGCATACTTAATATTCAATTTTGTACTAAGAGGGGCACGCCTACTAACAAACGGTCGGCTACTCTCCATACTCAGTTTTTATTCTTACTTAAGAGGGGCATGCCGTCTATACCTTTACAGTCGGCTACTCTCCATTGAGTATTTTACTCTATCTTCAGAGGGGCATGTCGCCTGTACCTTTACAGTCGGCTACTCTCCATTGAATATTTTACTCTCACCATAGGGGCATGCCGCCTGGACATATAGTCGGCTACTCTCCATAGAAGAGGGCCGACTGGTTCCAAACACACAGCCACCCCCCTTATACTTAGCTAAAAATGATCAGGGTCTAGCCGACCTTGTGCCTAAACAGGCGGCTACCCTCCTTTTACTTAGCACCTACGTTCACTAAGAACTAACCAAGGCCACAGGCCGAATGATCAGACCAGGCGCCAAGCCAACTGATCCAATCTTCAAAACTAATACGACCTGTCCCAACATCATAGCAGGCGTCCTGCGGCATCCCTCCGGATGAAATTCGTCGTAGAGAGCAGCTCCCTTTTGGGTGGAACATTGCTCTATAAACTAATTACACGACACCTATACGACTGACCCCAAGGGCAACCACGTAGCCGTTTTTGAGACAAGGATAACTACTAACCAAACCAGTAGTAGCAGTAGGCATCTGAGTCAGATGACCGCCTGTATTACTTGGGATAAATGCAGGGGGTACCTCTTGAGTTAATAGCCAACAAACATTGGCGAATCAAAAGGTTCAGCCGGCCTCCGCCGCCTGGTACCTTTACTACTCAAGCAGGAGTGACGGCGACTGAGTAACACCAAAGTTAACTCATAGTCACTCTCTCAAACTTAGTATGGAGCCTAAAAGGTATGAGTCGTCCGCCTGTTTTTAGCAAACAGGGGCTCTCAACCACTACTCCTGCTAAGTTAACAACCTATGAGTTATAAGCCAACAAACATTGGCGAATAAAGGGGGACAACCGGTACCCACCGCTTGATACCTCTACTACTCAGTTACTTGGCGACTAGGTAACAATCATGTTTACTTGGTCACTCCCTTAGTTTGAAACTAAAAAGGTGTTCATATAGTCGGCCTAGACGGCCTAAAGTCTCTAGCCTAAAAGCATGAAAAGTAGGAAACAATTTCCCTACTTGGTTAATTTTACAAATGACAGGACCGCCTGCCTAAAGGGGATCCAGTCTTTAAAATGGTTCGAATACCGATTGGATAAATGGTCGACTGATTGTCTAGCCTGGAAACAGACAACCAGTCTTCCAGGGGCATAGGCGGCGTGACTAACTATCCGTACCTGTCTGCAACTATCGGCCATGTAAAACAGTCGGTATAGTGTACAATTGGATATCAGAATAATTCCATACTTGAACAAATTTGAAGCAGAACAAAAAAATTCATTAAAAAGAAGTCGGTCATTAAAGACCGGCAAAATATTCAGAGCCCCGGCCCCCTGGCCGGGTAAATACAAACAAACGACACGCAGGCCGTGGAAAGAAGACATAAAGCTTAAGAAGGGGGCAGATCTTCAATATTAGCAGCTGCCGCCTGGTCAGCACTCTTCCTGCTGGACTCGGCTTCAGCTGCATCCTTCTTTGATGCATTACCCCAAGCGGCACAAGCGCCACTACCGGCTGCTCCTCCTCCTCCAACGCCTCTTCCTCAGCAGCCGCCAGGATCTCTTGATTATATCTATCAAAACACTGGCGGTACGTTTTTTCCCATGAGGTAAAGTTGGCATTGGGGAAGAGGCGGCCCCAAGTCATGCGCTAGATTTGAGCAGAGTCTTCCATCATCTCCCGGACCAGCTCTTTCTTTTCTTGCTCGGCCTTTTCCGAGAGCTCCTGAGTAAGACTCTTCTCCTGGGTCACCAGGCGTACCTTTACGCTCGCCAAGGATTTCTCCAAGGTTTCGTATGAGGACATCTTTTGGCGAAGAGGTCTCACCTCGGCCTTGAGGTTGTTGATGGTCGCCTCCAGCTCGCTATTCCTCTTTTGGGCCGCCTCTAACTGAGCCCGGATAGCGGCGGTAGCCTACGCCTGATAATAAAAAATATCAATGGTCAGAACTTCATTTTGGGCAATTTGAAACATTGCCTTATCACAGTCAGAGGCGGCCATAGCTTTTGCAGCCTTTACCTCTTTGTTCTTCCGGTCAAGCGGCTTGCGAAGGCCGTTCACTCGGAGCAGGGCCTAAGTAAAAAGGGGAACAGGCATCAGTTTCCAAACAAAAAAGAAAACAGGCGTCCTGGAATTCAAATACTAAAAAATATGCTAAGTATACCTCAGCAAGGACCCCTGCAATCCCGTCTAGGTCAAGGGTGCCGACACCCCTGACCGCCTCCCTTTCAGCTGGAGGAACGACCTTGATCATAGACTTGGCCACCTCGACCAAGTCAGGCTCCTGAGGGCCGGCTGCATCAAGCATAAACAAACGGATTAGACCTAGTAAAGAAGGGAGCAAGTCTAAAATTTACAAGAATAATTTCATACTTCTAGGTGGCCCAGCTGGAGTTTTAGAAGAAGTGGTCGGCTGCTTCTCAGCCGCCACATGTTTCCTGGCAGAACCAGGAGAGCTCGCAACAGTCGTCCTCCGGGCCTTGGGGTCCGGCTGTTGGGAAGAAGAAGCTCTTGGAGTGCCCGTCTAAAAAAGAAGAAAAGAGTCAGTATATGCATAAACACAACTCCAAAAAGAGGGTGAAAGGTTCGAAGCCCACCAAGGGTACCCCCCTTGTTGGGGGAGTCGGTTGAAGACTGTTGCATGATGGAGGCCCGCAACATGGTCGCCGCAGTCTTGGAGGCGGTAATTTTGCTCATGGCGTCCGCTGCAAAAACAAAAAGCAAAGTTAATAAAAGTCATAACAAGAAATGCACGGAACAACAGAGTATTCTACAGGCCGGCTACCTCTTGAGCACCGGCTGCTGAGGCCACAGGCGGCCAAAAAGTACTCGCCGTAGAGCCATTTGAAGCTCGGGACGCAGTGCAGGGGTACTTGCTCTCGTACCCCTGAAGTAGAGTTCACCTTAGACTCTACTTTGAAGAGTCCTTTATCTAGGATCTCTTTCTTAGCCTTGGGGGGAACAGGCGGCATGCTGCGGCCGCCTGCAAGAAGGGGCGGATTCCTGTTCCACCTGTTGAAGCGCTTGTTCAGCTCTGTGTCTGAACTCTCAATGATAAGGAAGGTGCTCCGCTAGTCCTTCCATTTGTTTGCTTTACCTCTCGTCATGAGGTAGCCCCTGTGGCTCGTCAATTGATAACAGCCGGTACCGCCTGCCTTAGGGGTCCGGCTGAGGTAGTTCATGTGGGCGAAAGCCTCGAAGTTCGGCTCCACTCCGTGCAGTTTGCACCCGGCCACATAGCCGAGTACGTTGACCCAGGAGTTCGTGGCTAACTGCCATAACCCCAACTCATACCCATCCAAGATCCGCTGAACAGCCGGATGTAGTGGGAAGCGCAACCCAGCCTTGATGGCCGCCTCGTAGCAGCCAAAGCAGGCGCCATCATAACTGGTACCAGCCGGCCAGACGACTGTGTCTTCTAGATCCGGCACGAACACTAAAAAGTCGGGGCCCATTGTGTGGTTTCCGATAAAGCTCTCCACTTTCTCTTGCATGTTTGTGATCCGGCCCCGAGGTACCGTGCAGTAGTAGGGGGTATTTTGCTCTCGGTGAGAGGCGGATGGCTCCGCCGAATCGTCCCCCTTCTCAACTGCGTGAGAAAGCCACGCCTCTTGTAGGCGACTGTTTTTCTCTTCTGTGTCCAGAGAAGCATGGCCAGAAGAGCTAGACTCGGAATCGTCCTCTGACGAGTCCAAAGAGGACGACTCCTCCCCTCTCCCGGAGGGGGCCCGCCTCCTCTCCTTTAAAAGGAGCAGGAGAGAATGTAGAATTGTCAACTGTAAAATGGGAAGGGGTCACTTTGACTCCTCCCTCAGAACTGCCGGCTTTCAAGCCGCTTTGTTTCACTTCCACATCTGGCGCCTCGTCAGATGTTTCACTAATCGGCACCCTGTGGGAGGAGCCGTCTGAGTTTGAGATCCTGGCAGTCTTTTTTGTTCTGGCCATCATGCTCTGCATAGACACAGATACAGTCGGACTTTGTATAAAGGGAAAAGATGGGTCCAAAAAAGGGCAGGCGGCACTCCTAGTCCTAGATTCAGCCGTCCCCGGTGACCGGCTGATCACTAACCTAGGTCGTGTCGAGTGCTTCCGTGGTGCCATTTCAAAAAAGAATAAAATAAAGAGAAAATTAAGAGTAAGAGAACCGACGGTTACCTTAACGAGTGACGATTGATGAAGTTCTGAAAATCCTTTGCAGTCGGCTTGTCAGAGCAGGCGGTAGGCAGAAAGGGTCCAAAATGTCAGAGCAAGTTCAGGGGTCCGAATGTTCTCTCAAAGTTTTCAAGTGTGAAAATGACCGAAGTCAACACTCCTTTATATAGGCGAAGTGAGAAGGCGAAGGGTCACTTCCAGAATTCAAAATTTTGGCGGGAGAATCTCTCGGCCTCTCGCCAAGTGACACCTGTAGCAGGCTGTCGCCTGTCACAGGTAACACGTGACCAGTCACGTGCCACCTGTGAGGGGCAAATGATTAGGGGATTTTTCCCCACCAATCAACATCTGACAAGTGGACCAATCATGTTCCGCCATGTGTCCGTCACATGGGCCAATATGAGCCTGCCACGTGTCAAGCAATGTTCCGTCCACTATGGACCAATTACGACACGACACGTGTCCTTCCCATGACACCTGGGACAACCGGTCATCTAGGCCCAACTTCCGAGGGAAGCCCAATCAGCCCAAGGTTAACCTAAACCTAGATTGGCACGTTTCCCGAGGTTATAAATACCTCCCTTAATCCTCATTAAGGGGGATTACGCAAAAAACGCAGATTACACACATTAAACTCTCTCACCTAGAGAGACCCAATCACTTTAATTTCCGCACTAATTACTCCTTAATCAAGTACTAACTTGACCGTCGAAGGCGGATCTCCAATCATCCGGACCATCCGTTTGTTTTGCAGGTACAGACGCCCGGTTCCAGTCTCGGAATTATAACTCTCCCGCAGGACATCAGAAAACCCCGAAACAGTGCTGATAACGTGTTATGAAATATATAAAGATATTAGAGGATTAAGAGAAGAAGGTAATAAGAGAAGTATTACTACTTGTATGTATTACTCTTGGTAATATTTTTGTGTGTATCATCCAAGTGAATTTGCATGGCTATTTATAGTAGTAAAAATCACTATTACATTGTGGGCTATAAACTTAGAGGGTGGCAACTAGGGATGGCAACGGGTCGGATCTGGACCGGGTCCGGATGGACCCGGATCCAGATCCGTTTTTGTATAAAGGATTCAGATCCGACCCGGATCCGTTAGGTCTAAAAAATGAAGACCCGGATCCGGATCCGTCGGGTCCAACAGATCCGGATCCGTCGGGTCCAACGGATCCGGGTCCGGATCCGGGTCCAATATATTTTGCCTTATTTTTTGCAATAAATGTAATGTTCGGGTTAAAAAATTTATTTCAAACTTACGTTTTTGGTTATTAAGTTCAACCCCAAATTAACCAACTTATGCACTCATATTTTGAATTAAAATTATAAACAAAAAAAATAAATATGATGTTACATATGAGCTAGTGAAAAAACAACGATGATGTATATAATATGAGCATCCAAAATTCATCTCTTGAAAGGGTTAATCTTTATCAATACTAACATTATCAACATTTTTAATAAAGAAACAAACAATTTTAGTTTTTTTAATAGGAAAAATAAAAAAACGGGTCCACGGATCTGGATCCGGGTCTAGGGCCCAGACCCAGATCCAGATCCGTTTTTGTTAGCAGGACCCGGATCCGACCCGGATCCGTCGGGTCCAAAATTTGAAGACCCAGATCCGTGAAAAACGGATCTGGATCCACGGATCCGGGTCGGGTCCAGATCCATTGCCATCCCTAGTGGCAACAAGGTTTGGCTGCTACATTAAATGCAAGAGTGCGGACATTCACACCATAATTAATGACTAAATTAATTAACTTTTAGAATTTTTGTAAAAAAAATAAAGAATTTAAAAGAAAAATTAATCACCCCAACCCCACCACTAGCAGTTCTTTCTTATACCTTTAACCACATGCCCTTTAATTTTTAAAGGACCATTAAGATTTTATTTATTTTATTTATTTTTATTTTTTTGCAAGAATTGTGCACATGAATTTGTTGCACAAAACTTGAAACAAAGGGGGCATTCCTGGAGTGTGTGAAATGAGAGTAGTACCAAAGGAAACACCTTCTGATTTCATAATCTAAAATGAAAAATCGGCTATTACAGTCAGAAATTTATACAATCACACATAAACTCGATGGGAAAGTCATTTCATTCCAATCTATTCTTAACTTTTTTGGGGTCAAATAAAGACAAAGAATATGAGAATTTCTCATCCTCAACTAAGTTGAGTCCATTGGGTAAAATTGGAAATTCACAATCTTGAATAAAGTATGCAGAAGTTGAAGCCAGTTGGTCCACACAATTTGTCAGTTATTCAATTTAAAAAAAAAAAACTGTAAAGGGTTGAAGCTTTCAAAAAAAGAGAATGATGAGAGAGAAAAAATTCATCACATTTCACAAAGAACAAAGAGAGCAAATAAAATCCTAGAGAGAGGGGCAATTTTCAGAAGCATTGTGAAGGAAAATTCGCATCCTGTAGTTGTAATTTAAAGTGTAACAGTTGCACTGAAGTACGGGAGGTCTTTTCCGGATTATTGTTGCCGCCGATTTCGGAAGGAAGCACCGGAATATCGCACTTGACGAGGGATGTAAGTTTGAACCATTATTTTTTAATTTTTTCACAAAATTTGTGTGGTGTTCTATCAGTTGTGGGAATGTCGAAGGAATTTTTAATTTATTTGCTTAATGTCGAATTTACGTGTTTTAGGGTTTTAATCAGTTATGTATGTGTGAAATTAAGGGTTTTTACTTTGAATTTTGTTCTTAATATTTTTTGCACCTCTTCGTTTGAATTATGTGTATATTGTGTAATCCTGGGCACCGTGCCGTGCCGGGCCGCCGCGGGCCGTGCCTGGCGGGCCGCGGGCTGGTTCGTGCCGTGCCGGTCGTGCCGGCGGGCCCAGGATTTCGTGCCGTGCCGTGCCGGCCATTTTCACAGGCCAGCCCACGGCACGGCACGGCCCTCGTGCCTGGCGGGCTCGTGCCGTGCCGGCCACGTGCCGGGCTGCGGGCTGGCCCGCGCGGGCTGGTGCAGTTTCCAATTTTTTTTTTTTTTTTTTTTTTTTTTTTTTTTTTTTTTTTTAATGACAACATTATTAATTAATAAGTTTATAATGTATATAAGTTATAAAATTATAATTATAAGTTTTATAAGGTAACTTATAAGTTTATAACTTATAAGTTATAAGTTATTAAGTTATGAATTTTATAATTATAAGTTGAATATTTATGTTTTATAATTTGTATATTCAATATTTATATTTATATATTTACTTTATACTATTACTTTAAAATTTAATGTTTATGATTTATTAGTAATTGGTATAATTTTATTTTTTTTTAATATGAATTTACAAATTGTAACAAAACGGGGAAAAAAGGCAAATTGGACTTTGGATGTGAATAATGCGTACTTTATATTATTATTACTTGAGTTGAGAAAATTGTACAATGATAACAATGATAAAAATCATACAATGATGGTATTAAACAAAAATTGGAAAATGATAAAATTGATATTTTTAAAATCGTACAATATACAATAATTGTCTATTCTTCTTCTCCTTCTTCTTGCTCGTCTTCGTCTTCGTCTTCGTCTTCGCCTTCGCCTTCAAGGTCATCGGCTAGTTGCATAGATTGGGAACTAGCCGAACCCAAACCGGAAGCGGAGGTTCCTTCTTCGTTGTCGTTGTGGTCGTAAGAACGGTCTTGTGAGCGATTTTCCGCATCCAACCAGTCTTTGAAACACACGCACATTTCTAGTGTTTCGGGTTTTAGACTTGTTCTTCTATCGTCTAAAACCCTTCCGGATGCGCTGAAAGCTCGTTCGGAGGCGACGGAGGAAACTTGGATAGCAAGAATGTCTCGTGCCATTGCCGCCAAAGTTGGATGCTTCGAGCTTTGTTGTTTCCACCATGCAAGGAGGTCGAGGCTGTTTATCTCATCGTCGTCCATGCCTTTGGTGAAGTCGTAACTCAGGTACATCTGCAACTCCGAGACGTCGCTTTGCGTTCTCCTGATTGATGAATCACCTGAAAACCTTGAAATCAAGTTAGTAGCTTGTGAAAATAAATGTTTGGCCTTCTTACTTACGTTTTTAGATGGTTGGGAAGGCCCTGAGCGAGGAACGGTGCCATATTTGGCTTCATAGACTCTATATAAAGCAAAAAACTGATCCTTCACATTAGTCTTATAGTTTTCTACATCATCGTCAAGAAACATGCATTGAAAGTAAATGTCAACTAACATAAATGTGTTTTCATACTTTTGCCTAGGATCTAATATGGAAGCAAAAATATAAATCAAAGGAATCTGACTATAATATTTACGCCACTTTTTTTCCATTGCTGGAAGATACTGATCATAATCACTTTGATCGCGATGATCAGCGAAAAGTTGGGCGAGTAAGCATGCATTAGAAAGAAAGTTTTGAGCACAAGGATTGTAAACAGTAGAAAAACAATACGTCATGTTATATAATAACTGTAAAAATTGCATATATCTTTCACAGTTATTCCAATCATCATCATACAAAGCATTTTGTGGAAATTTTTGGTTGTAAAATAATGTTAACGGGCCCTTGTACTCAATTGCCTTTGTTAACATGTCATAGGTGGAATTCCACCTAGTTGGGCAATCGGTTCTAATTTTTATTACCCTTATCTTTTGTTGTTTTAGAAAACTCTTCCATTCTTGGTATCTCATGTTAGAGCTATTAATAGACATAATAGCATCTCTGATTTTGCTGTAGTATGGGCCAATTGCCCGAACTCCATCCTGTACACATAAGTTAAGTACATGGCAAACACATCTAGTATGAAGAGCTTCACCGTCTAATAGTACATCGGTTAAGTTTTGTTTGATAAGATTAGCTGTGTATGTCATAGAGGTTGCATTATCAAAAGTCATAGACATCATTTTATCTCGAAGGTTGTATTCGTCTATTGCTTGCATTAAATGGTGAGCAATGTTAATGCCGGTGTGTGGGTATTCCAGCATTTTGAAATGTATTATTCTTTTTTGTAACATCCATTGATCATCTACCCAATGGCAAGTCACACATAAATAGTGATATTTATAACCACTATCCCAAGAATCGGCTGTTAAAGATACTCTACAGTTAAGGTTACTCAATTCGGCTTGTAACCGGACTTTGTACTCTAGGAAATTTTTCATTGCTGCGGAACGAACGGTTTTCCTAGAGATTCTTTTATGTTGGGGTTGTAGTGCTTTGTTAATGTAGGTGTTGAATGCGTCACTTTCCGAGAAAAGAAAAGGTTGTTCAGCGTGTACTATCATTTTTCCTAGTTCATCCCTATCCCTCTCATAGTTGTATGTAAAGCCGTATGGATGGAATTGGGAAATTTTGGGCTGGGTTGGATCACTAGCTGGTTTTGCACAAGCTTTCATGTGTCTAGATAAGTGTCCCGTCCCGTTTTTGGTAACTGCCGTGAATACACTATTACATGTTTTACATTTTGCCCATTGTTCACCATCTTTACTTAGGACAAAATAACGCCATACCTCACTCCTTCGGTTTTTCAAAAGTAGCATCTCAGTTTCGGTTAACCATTCATGATGTGTGTATTGGTTAGTAGGGGGACTAGTGGGAGTGGCAGTAGAAGGGGTAGTAGAACCGGAGGGAATTCGGGTACTTTCTTGGCTACCTTGGCTAGAACAATAGTTTTGTTGATTACCGATATAATTAGGTGGAAATTGGTATGGTGGTTGTGGAAATTGGTTTAGTGGTGGTGCTGGAAATCCCGACGTATTATATGGCTCATAGCCCGGGGGGAAGTAAATGGGGTCATTGGTTTGACTCGTAATTTGGGGGCTCGTTGTATTTGGTGGTTCCCTAGAACTACTACTACGGATAAGTCGGCCTTTCCCCCTAGACCTAGATGATGGGTTGTTCGATGCCATAATTAACAATTAATTTTTTAATAAAAAGTGGTTAACTATAATAATAATAATTAATAACAACAATTTTAACAATAAAAATATCAATAATAATAATTAATAACAACAACTATAACAATAACAATAACAACAAAAATAAATAATAACAACAATTGTAACAATAATAATAATTAATAACAACAATTATAACAACAACAATAACAATTAACAACAATAATAATTAAACAAGATTATTCTAATAATAACAATAAAACAATAATAAATTTAAGATTAGTTTAGATCTTACAACCGTGCTTCAACGCTCCACTAATTACGATTACGAACTTTTTAATTTTTTCCGATATTAGGAAAATAATTAGAGAATTTAAGAGAATAATTAGAGAATTTAAGAAAATAAGGATTATTAGAGATTTAGAGAATATAAGAGATAAGAAGAAGAGATTGTGATTTTGTGATTTGGGAATGAAATGGAGGTGAGTATTTATAGAATTTTTGGCAAAAAACTAGCCGTTTAACTAGCCGTTGAACTAGCCGTTGGCCCGCGGGCCGTGCTTGCGGGCCGTGCCTGCGGGCCGTGCCTTCGGGCCGTGCCTGCGGGTCGTGCCTGCGGGCCAGCACGGCGGGCCTTGCTCGTGCTCGTGCCGGGCCGTGCCTGGGAATTCTCCACCGTGTCCGTGGCACGGCCCGTGGCACGGAAGTCGACGTTCGTGCCGTGCCGTGCTTGACTTCGGGCCGTGCCGGGCTGCTCCGAACGGCGGGCCGTGCCGGGCGGCACGCGGGCCAACCCGGCCCGTGCCAGGTTTAATATTGTGTGTGAATTGAATTTAGTTATTATGTGATAATATTTGATGGATGATGAAGAACACTATGTGGTTGTACTGTTGTAAATATGGGTAATTTATGTTAAATTCATTGTAATTTCTAGGTAACAGTCATATAATTTGTTTGGTGGTGCTTTTAATTTGAATGAAAATTTGCTTTGCTAAGTTGATGTCCTCATGTGGTATGATGATGGCCTATTATGAGCGTTAGTTGTTTTGAAATTTATTAATTAATGTTGTTGTGTTAATTCCTGTTGTTAATCTTTGCTTTAAATTGGGTAAATTGTATCTAAAATTAGTTTAATTAATTGATGGGAAATTTGAATGCAAGTTGAAGTGGTGTATTTGTGTATGATTGTGTTGAGTTAATGAGAATTAGGTGATCTGAGACTGTTGTTGGTGTGACCATAATGTTGCATGTTTTTGATACCATAATGTTCCAGTTGGTGATCTCATAATGTTGCATGTTTTTGATACCATAATGTTCCAGTTGGTGATCCCATAATGTTGCATTTGGTGACACCATAATCTTTCCTGTTGGTACTTTCTTCTTTGGTTGGTGGTATTGGTTGGTACCATTCAATTGGTTGGTGGTATTTGATTGGTGTCTCTAGTGGTATATAGGCCAATTGTTTGGGTAGTGGTGTAGGTGTGTGTCCAAATAAATAGTGATATGTTTTCCTTTTTTGCGTGTGTTGGTCTAATATTTTAGTCATGATGTCGGAGCAATTCAATGATTCTTCAATAGGCTGTAGAAGTCATTGGGGGGTATGTGAAGAATAATTTAAAAAAAAAAACACCTATTAAAGAGTTTGAGCACAGTTGTTTTCTAGTAATGATTTGTTATATGTTTATATTGATATTAAACATATAATGAGGACTAGAACCTCTCCAGCTAGTTCATCTAGCAAACAATAGGCCAACAAGAAAACGACAACAAGCAATTGTTGAGGATGGAGAAGATAATAACTATGACGGGCTAATCAGTGGAGCAGACGATTCTAACAATGCTGACTTTGTGGTGGAAGAAGAAGAAGAAGAAGAAGAAGAAGAAGAAGAAGAAGAAGAAGAAGAAGAAGAAGAAGAAGAAGACTATGGTGAAGGTGATATTAATCCTGGTGATTACGAGGTGGAGTCAGAGTACCTTGTCACTCACCACACTGACAAGAAGCGTAAAGTTATTCCCAGGAAGGAGAAGTTGATTCACATGACATGGAATTTGGCTGAGCATAGCTGCTTATTGAGGATCTCCGTTCAGGTTGCAATGAAAGACGGGACGATCTTGATGGCTTAGTTGTGTTGTAGGTAGCTTATGCTTGTATGGGGTGTTGAATTATTTGTTTGAGATATTCATATTTTGAATTACTTTGTGATAAACAGTTATTAGAGCACTCACACTAGTGAGAAAAAAAATGTTCATCCTCTCTCTAGCCACTCTCTCTCTACAAACCCATGAGCATTTTTGGTGAGCAAATTCTATCCCACTAGTGAGCAAAAAAAATGTTCATCATTCTCTCTCATACTTTTTTACATACCCCACCAACATTTTTCTCTCTTTCACATCACCATACTATTATTTAATATATTTTGTTTAATGAAGTTTTAGTGCTACTAATTACAACTATACTATTTTTTATTTTTTTTTCCTTCAAAAAAAAATTAATAATATTGAAAATTAACGATTACATTTAATACGATTACATTTAATACATACTACAAGATAATTAACGATTAGTACAAACCAAGACTACATTCAATCTTTAACATACGATTACATTAGACTAGATTAAATTGATATCATACGATAATTGAATTTTTTAATCATTAGTAGAACCATATTTTTGCCAAAGTGTACCAAAATATGTCAAAATGGATCTCTATTTATAGAGGAAAAAAATTATAGCCGTTTATGAATTGTTTTTTTTTTTAATTTAAAAATTGGCCAAAATAGCCGTTTAACTTAAGTACCATTTTAAAACGGTCAAAGTTTCTCATTGGGTAAGGAGGCTGACAGGGACACGTGTCAGTCTCTTAATGGCTCGACTGACGCGCCCTGTCAGTAAGTGGGAACTAGTTTGTTTTTGCTTCCCAGACTTCACAAAGATGCGTTTTGGGGTATGGTTCCTTTTGTGGGCTTCCCAAAACGAGGCGTATTGTGGGTTTTGAAGCAAAATAACTTTGCCAGTTTGGAGAGTTGTTTGGCCCCACATATTTACTGTTCATCCTCAAATTTGCTCATAGGATGAGCAAAATCAATTATGCTCATGAGCATTTTTCCATTTGCTCATTGATGGGGAAGCTATTATTACAATTTTGCTCACCATTTTTGCTCATGAGCAAAATTCTCCTCACTGATGGGAGTGCTCTTAGGGGCGGGGAAACAGTGGAAACAATAAGGTCGTTGTTTAGGAATTGATTTTTGCATGGACTTACTTGGTATCGGTGTCATACCAAGTTGACTATATGCTATTTTGCAATGTTTAACATGCTTAACATGATTAATATGCTATTTTGCAATGCAATGTACATTTATAGAGCATAATTTAACATGCTTCATATGCTTAGTTGTGTATATATTGACTCTTTAACATGTGAAATGAAACGGATGTTATACCATCCTCTACCATATTGGTATACCACCCTCTACCTTATTGGTATACCATCCTCTACCATATTAGTATACCATTGTGCCTGGTCAGGTGATAGGTATGAAAATTCAGTTGATGGTTTGATAACATATGAAAAATAATTTATGATTTGTTATTTAACTAGTTGGTGCCTCCATCGACTAAATCACAAGGGTTAAAAATGAAAATTCACGTATTTAATTAATTAGATATACTTAAAACCTAAAATGGTATAACAATACTAGTACAATGGTATACCAACAACAGTATAGGGTTTTAAATAAGATGTGTTTGTATAAAGTAAAATCTCATAAAGTAGTGTTTGGAAATTTATTCAACTCCGTCGTCTCAATCTCATGGGTTTATAATGAAAATTCACGTATGTAATTTATTCAACTCAACTGTAGTTGGCCTCCATTGAGTCAAGTGTTGGGAAATTTATTTAACTCAACTGTAGTTTTTTATTTCATGTGTCTTATCAGGGTAACATAAGAAGTACAACAAGTAAAAAAATTATGATTACGACATATATAATCCATATAGTTGTTATTTCATAACCAACCTAATGCCTTGTTATGAAGGAGGTATTGTAATATTCCCTCCGTTTTTAAAAACTTGCTCCATTTCTATTTTTTGCACTATTCATTTATCTTGTTTCGGGTAAAAATACCCCAAATACGTGGTCCAATCCAATTATGACACGTGGCCCAGTAAATGAGCAACACATGTCACCACAAGAAGATGACACATATAAAGAGCAAGGAGAGCACCTGAAATCTACTATGTCATAAAGGACCCTTACATAAGGAGGCCTAAAAGTAGCTAGAAAGCCGCAAAACGGCGCCTCAGGGGACACATGTCCTACGCGTATTGCGCAGCCAATCAATGGCCCTAAATTTTAGGTCACTTATCCTAAAGGACACAAATCCCCACCCCTATAAATACCCTAATCATTGCTGATGGGAGGGGTGGATTATGACATAACATTTAATAGAGCACCAATAGCTCCAACTTCTCTCTACTTTCTCTCTCTATTTATTCCCCTTTTAGTTGCTAACTTGATCGTCGGAGGCGAATCTCCGGCAACCGGAGATTCGTGTTTTACATGTGTCCGCGTCACGTTGCCTGATCAGAGCGTGACCAGTATCCCAAGGGGGTTCCAAAAATCACCCGAAACATGTCCTACTTTAACTAATGTTTGTGATTTATACATAAGAAAAAAATATAGTCTTGTGGTTACTTGTTGGAATCATCTCAATGAATAGATTATTAATTTTCAATTGTTAAAATTTATACTTATTGATAATTAAAGATATTAGTGATCAAATATTAGCATCGACATGCGTGTTCAAGAGAAATGGAGCAAGTATTTAAAAACGGAGAGAGTAGCTCATTATAACAATGCGCATTATTAATTTAGGCATTCAAATTAGTTCATATCAAAAGCGCAACAATTACATTGACAGTAATTACATGAAACAACATGAGCCATTCATGTAAGTAGTAACTCAATCATCCTGTCCATGATATAGTGCTTTATATAGGGCATTTCAAAAAACTATACCATGACTTTCAGTATTGGTATGTATTTTCAGTACCATCTAATTAGAGGATGGTATACCAAGTATACCAATATGGAATAACAACTATTGTAAGTATATTAAGTCGTTGGCAGTGCATTTAATGCTCCTAGTATTGTGTTATTTGAGTATAAATAAGATGTTAGAGGTTATTTGTAGTGTAGAAACCCCTCTCAAACTAAAATAGTAGTTTAATCCTTTCTAATCTTAAATGGCTAATACCTCATTAAATATTTGTTTGAAACTAAAATCAACACAACTCTCACCATCTACACGTATTCCATATCATCCTCCATTTGGTATGTATTTGAAGCCCCTTCGTAGTTATGAGGTAGAGTTGAATGTAAACAGACCTTCCACTACGCTATGACACAAAGACGGGGAATACGATAGAGGTAGATGAATTGCGGGTTGGCTTGCTTTCGTCTGCGTTGTACTCAGACCTCTTTCCAGTTAGGTGCATGCTCATACCACCAGGTGATAAAATACTCCACATCCACCTTCGTCTGTTATACGATTATTATGGTTTGCACAGGGGTATGTGGATATGTCAAGAGAATCTTTATGGATTACACATTATCTTTAGTACAATCTTTTTGGATTGCATATAGATAATGATAAAAGTTACCACATAGTGTGGTACTGGTTACATGTTCTCTACATTCCTTGGTATGCAAATGAACAGGGGTACCATTCTACCTCGTATTATAAATAATAAGAATACTATTGAAACTATTAAATGCAATAAAATATGGTACCATTACTAAGTAATTTGATACTATTGTATTTCTTACTAATATGGAATACTGATACCATTGTAACTCTTACTAGTATGGATTACTGATACCATTATAACCAATCTATTATGCCAATAGGATACCAATTTCATCATCTTGGTATTGACTGAACAATTACAGCA
The DNA here is from genome assembly GCF_001683475.1 of Chenopodium quinoa. Taxonomy (NCBI): domain Eukaryota; kingdom Viridiplantae; phylum Streptophyta; class Magnoliopsida; order Caryophyllales; family Amaranthaceae; genus Chenopodium; species Chenopodium quinoa. The sequence continues at coordinate 52,104 of NW_018742329.1, read as the reverse complement.
ACACACCAAAAAATTGTACTGCATCTGACTTATTTTCTACATATCAATTTATTATTGAATGATTAGAATCTTGTTGCAAATGATGTATGGAAGGGTTTGTCGGAAATTCATTGTTAAACAAATGGGGGAATAGAAAATTTGGGGAAAATAATAAGGTCCTCTTTGATTATGTTTTTCCCAGCTTCCAAAATCAAAAATTGGAAGTCTGCGGTTATTTTTTGGCAACTAATTTGAGGAAAAAAATTGGGGAAAAAAAGGGGAGGGAAAATTTGGGAAAAAATTGAGAAAAAAATTGGGGTCAAAAAATTGGGAATTTCCCCGCCATGGCTACTCTTTCTCCACTTAATAATTGGGGATGAAAGAGGAGGGGGTTAGTTACAGTTACAGGTCCCACACTCACCCCATTTCTTTTTCAATATTTTTTGGATGCTTTATATTTGGTCCCCACACCTTGTCCCCCAGTACATGTACTTAATTCAGGAATTATTTTCCTTTTTTATAACCTTTAGTTTAGTCCTTTTGGACTCAACTTAGTAGAGGATATATAAGCAATCCTCCAAAGAATATGTCAATGATCTAGCACGACAAAACCAGAAATTCTTGGCCTCAAGTAGGTAGAGACCAAGTTGGTCATTAGTAAGGTCATTTTCGTAATTTTAAAAAAAAATCCTTATCTGTAAGTACCAACGAGATACATAGCCAATACCATCCTAAGTAGTATTGAAATACCATCCTACTAAACGTTGGTATCATCATAATATTGCGGTTGGTATCATAATTAATAAATAATATTGTTGATATCAAATCACGTCTAGTTGGTACCCTAACTATAGCTTTGTTGGTATCAAGCTGCGTTCAATTGGTATCAGAGCCATACGGTTAAAAGCTAAATTAAGTAGTTAATAATTAAGTAAAATATGAGAATACTAGGCCCTCTACTGATTGTAAGAAACCTGATTTTAAGCATTATTATCATATTCCTGAAAATACTAGTAATTTGGCCCAGTCCTTAATTATATAGTAGATCAAATTGGCGAATTAAGATCGGAAGTTGATAACATACATGCTCGTTGTATTAATATCGAAAATAAGATAACAATAACCACAACCGATATTAATAAAAAAAAAAAAGTAAGTGATCTAAATGAACAGGTTAAACAAGTTCAACTTGCTTTAACAAACGAAGTTAGGCATCAATTTGGAAAAGAAGTATCACCTAATAAGAGAAAATAGTCCCATGTAAATATAAATATCCTTTTCAAAATCTAGATAAAAATAAAATGTTTACTGTAACACTCCCTAAAAGATCTACTAGTAACCAAGAAAAGAATAAAGAAACTAAACATGCGCCCTCATCTTCAGGAGAAAACACTAAATGAATTACAAGTCCTATTCGATAAAGAAGAAGACCCTAATAAGCTTAACGAAATCATGAACTTAATTTCTAAAAAAGGGATTGCTTCTGAAAATGAAATAGAGGAAAATAATTATGTTACTTTAGAAGAAGATTTATATCAAGAAATGGGATTAATGAAGTTAAATGATCTAGACTTTCTACCATAGAAGTTGTTCAACAAAAGATTGAAAACAGACTAGGTAAATGAGTAATGGATAATAATGATATTGGAGAAGAAATTATTAATGAAAATATTAATGTAAACAATGTTATCCAAAGATCTAGGTACCAAGGAGAAGGAAGTTGCACACGACTGTAGGGAATAATTTCAAGCGTTAAATCTCTAGCTTGAAACCCACTGTGATCATACACTAAAGTACGGTGGCGTCCAAAAGGGAAGAAGATAGAGCAAAAGAGTCGCCAACAAGTTTTAGGAACTTGTAAACCGTTTACAGGGTGAAGGTTACACCCCTTAACGATCCAAGAGATCGTCAACTCCATAAGGTCTTGAACCAAATAAGGGTTCGGGGATGAAGGTACAAATCCAACCTAAAAGAGATTGAACCTGCCCTAATAATAGGCCTCTACTTTATTCTGATCGTATTCATGTGCGCTTTCTGACTAACATGCAATCAATAGGATTAACCTAAACCTGTTTATCTATGTTGGTTGAATTTAATGCACAAATAGATCTATTATTGGCGGTCACTTGAATTATAATCATAATTAACCCTAAAAAGATTATCAATTATCTTATTAAGCGTGATTACAAGTACAAATTCCCTTTAAACATGCATAAAAGGCGTGATCAAGCAATAAATATAAATATCAAACAACATAATAATAATAATAATAAATATCATGATAATAAAATTATAATCATCATCAAGATAATAAAAATAATAATAATAATCATCATAAATTACAATCATAATCATGTTCATGTTAATATTACAGCATAATAATAGCAAGATCCTAGGCATGATACTAACAAGATTAATAACAAACCCTTGCATGTCACTAAGCAATAAAAATCAAATCTTTAACCCTAACATGATACTATCAATCATAAATATTAGGAAGAGAGTAAAAGGCATCGTAACAATCATATTTAATATTAAAATCACCCTAGACATGATACTAGGAATATCATAATAAAAATTTAAACATGATTTCTACATCATAACATCAATAAAAACTATTAAAGCACTTACTTTGATGCCTCGTACCTCTTTCTAATAACAAAATACACACGTTAGTAACTTCAAGGAAAATAATAAAACAAACAATTAAATTAAATAATTGAAAGAGAGTTTTAAAAAAAAAAATAATAATAATTGAAAGAGAGATTTGGGACCAAACCCTCAGAAATTAAACCTTTCACGTCTAGGGCGAAGGCAACTTCAAATATGGCTAGGTGTTTCTAGATCTAATGAATGCGGAATTTTGTATGTAAAAAGACTAGTTTAGAAAAAGAGATAGAAGAATGAATGATTAAGGAAACTTTGATGAGAATTAGCGAATGATTAAGGAAATTTTGATGAGAATTAGCGAATGATTAAGGAGAATGAGAGAGAATTGAAAACTGGATGTAGGTGAATGAAAACGGAGTTTTTAATACGTTATTTATAGACAAAATCAGGCAAAAAGATAAAATTAACAAAACAGAGTCTGGCGCACGCAAAACGAGATTGGCGCCAGGAATTGGCCATTGGCGCCAAGCGCCAATGCCTGGCGTTAGGCGCTAATCCTGTTTTTGACGCGTTTTCTAAAATCAGATAAATTTTGCCAAACAGGAGGACAAAATCGTATCTTTCCTCAAAAAATGCTCTTTGATTTTAATTAAAACTCTGAAAAGTCAACAAAAGTCAATTTATCAATGCTAATTGAATTAGGAATGAAAAGAACCTTCTAGAAGAATCTAGAAGACTAAAACCATTCCTAATTGCATTAGGAATGATAAATCAATGTTAGGCCCTCCCCTAGATTATTGGGCCGCATATAAGGCTCAAACCGGGCCCAGTTTAGTAAATTGGCCATAACTTCCTCAATATTCATCGGAATTGGGCTTATAATATATTGTTGGAAAGCTCTTGTCAAGCCCTATCCAATTACACTATTATTGGACCCATATCATGGACCAACCAAACTGGATTGGCTGTTTTCTTATAATAAGTTTTCAAAAACAGAGAGAAGTGAAAAGAAATAAAACTATCCGCAACACTAGACTTTCCACACTTTCACTTCATTCGATTATGATTCGACGTGAAAGGTACTCATCATTGGGTTTGGTTTTAGGGAGACACAAATAGGTGTCTACAACGACCAAGATACATACCAGGGAAGACTACATGGTTTAGTGTTAAGGTTATGCCTACTCATATACCTAAACAAGAAGAAGTGACTCTTGAACCCATAAGTCAAACTGTTTATAAACTTCAATTAGACAGTGTAAGAGATAGACAAGACGTTTTAGATCAATGGAAGAAGAGTATGAGTAGTGTACTTAATTTAAATACTGAATGGACTTCAGAAAATTTCTTAAATTATATCGAACATAGTCTCTATGGCTGTGTAGAAGACTGGTACGATGGAATAGATGAAGAAGTTAAAACTGCACTAAGAGTTAGTGAATCACTTACTAGAATGTTCATACGGTTATGTCAATACATTGAGTTAGAATTCATTGGTCCTAGAGCCGATCCTAATGAGAAACAAATGGAATATCAAAGAAAGTTAAGTAATTTGTCCATCTGTAATATGAAATATGTTGATGATTACATTATGGAATTTGAAACATGTTATTATAAAATTGGTGAAAATGAAACAAATCTTAGAATGATCTATGACAAATTACCGAGTCCTCTTAATGAAGAAATTAGTGAAAAATATTAAGAATGGAGAGAGAGATTCTTAGCTAGGGATGCTCTAGGTAATAGAATTGCTTTCCTAAGAAAGTGGATTAAAAAGTAGTGTAAAGAGGTTGTAGGAACTCAACAAATGAAAAGATAATTTCTCACTTGTTGGGATTTCCCAAATAACTATGGATGTGAAAGAAAAAACTATAATAAAAGAAGGAACTATAAGAAAAATAAATTTGATCGATCAAGAGGAGAAACTTATAAGAAGAAGTATTATAAACATAAATATAGAAAACCATGTAGGTTTTTCAGAAAGGCAACATATTGTCCTGAGAACAAGAAAACATGCAAGTGTTGGTCTTGTGGAGAACTAGGACATTATGATAATGAATGTAAGAAAGCTAATCATAAACTAATGGAAGCCTTAGGAAGTTGGGATTACATAGAAATACCAGAAGACGAGGCTTTAGAATTGGCTTTAAGTAATAATAAAGGAATAGTATAAATCATATAAGAGGAAAATGAGTATAACGAAGAACCTGAAGTTAGTGATGAGTTTGAAGATGAACATTATGAAGAAATAAATAACATGATGGAAGGAGAAGAATTAGAAAATTCAAAATCAGGTGACAATGAGGAAGATAAAAGCAAAATGACAATAGGCCAACTAAAAAGAGTTGAGTATTCATTTGAAGATAATGACCTAGATCCAGTGAACAAAGAAAGCTAGAATTTTCTCCAGATTACTAAGGATAAAATATTTAAATCTTCTTTCTTTAAACTAGAATTAAATATGTATGTGAAGAAATGGAAGGAAGCATAGTAATCGAAGATTGTGAACAAAAGGCAGCCGAAATTAATATCATAAACTAGAAAAGTATTAAAAACATAAAATAAAATAAAAAAGGAAATTATAGCTATATTTTTATTGGTGCAGTACAAGTATACATAACTCCTTTGCAAGATTTTGGCGAGGATGTTAAATGCTTGAGTTTTATTTGTGATATTAGACATACAGAGTTTTATGATCAAATAATTAGTGGTATCACATGTAACTTAAGTCAAGGAACAGTAAGCTATATATGTGAACCTAGATATTATGTGAGCTTAGAGGATTACTTTGCGTCAAAGTTTTTATCAAGCTACTAACAAAAGGAGTGAAAATGCATAAAGGAGCACGACCCATACAATTAAGATGGAATGTGGTTTATAAGTTGGTAAACACTATAGATTCATCTTTTAAGAAACAAATAGTCGATGCTCAGAAATATGAGCAAGGAGGAGGTCCTAAGAAGAAAATTACACCTATAAAAGTAAAATGAAATTGAAATTGAAAAAACTTGGGAGGAATTCTTTATGAACCTTGCAGTTAGTAATAGATCAAGTAAGATGTTAATTGATGAATCAGGATTACTTCATATTGGAATGAATACAAAACCTAAAATACAGAGAAATTGAGTCTTAGAACACCAAGTCTAAGTAGACAAAATTCAACAATAATAAGAATGAAAAAACAAGGTGATGAAAAGCCAGAAGAGGATGAAGAAGAAATATTAGTCCTACTAAAGAAACTAAATGAAAAATATGAAAGTAAAAAAGCCTTGAAACAACCAGCAAGGCATAGCATTGATATGGGATCATGTTCTAATTTCGAGTTAAATGAAGATCCAAATAATCCTATGGATAAAAAGGAAGGTAACTGGATACAAAACCAAAACTGTGAGTGAACCAGTATATGAGAATGAATTTAGTATGCAAATGGAAGCTTGCAATGAAATATCCAGTACTAATCCTAATAGCATTTATATTCCAATTGATATATGCATTGAGGATTACAATAAATATAAATTATGCGCATATATTGATAGTGGTTGTTCTACATGTTTTGGAAAGAGATCACTATTTCCAGAATTTTTGTGGAAAAAGGCCAAAATTCCTATGCAAGTTAGAATTGCTAATAATAATGTCATGATGCATACGAGATAATTGAAGATTTAAAAATAGAAATTGGAGGAGTTCAATGTGTTATTCTTATTTTATGGGCAACTGATCAGCCTAGTCATGATATGATAATAGGAAATAATTTTCAAAGGTTATACTCTCCATGCACTCAAATTATTGATCAAATAATTTTTACTATTAATGGTCATTCTGCTCCTATACAAAAAATAACAAAGGCTTATACTCATTAGACAATGGAATTTACGCGCAGCCAGCATGGTGATAGGGTTACTCCTACACAACGAGAGGTTGCACTTAGAATTTCTGAGTGCGATTCATTATTAATAAATCAGATAAATAAGCAACAAGAAAAATTATGCGAAAAATTATATTCAACAAATCCTTTAGAACATTGGGAAAAGGATAAAGCATTTGCTAAGATAACTCTAACAAGTCCTAATAAGATTATTAGAGTGAGACAAATGGTTTATACCTATCAAGATATACAGGAGTTTGATGAACAAATAAAAAGAATTTCTTAATAAAAAGCTAATTAGGGATAGCAAAAGTCCTCATAATAGTCCAACATTCATGGTAAGAAATCATGCAGAAGAAAAAAGAGGTAAAGCTAGAATGTTCATTAATTATAAACAGCTAAATGATAATATTGTTTTTTATGGCTATTACGTTCCTAATAAAACTGTGTTATTTAATAGAATACAAGGAGCCACATAGTTTTCTAAAATGGATTGTAAGAGTGGCTACTGGCAAATTAAAATGGAAGAAGAAAGCATTCCATTAACTGCATTTAGTGCCCCTCAAGGGCATTATGAATGACTAGTAATGTCTTTTGGATTAAAAAATGCTCCACAAACATTTCAGAGAAGAATGGATAATATTTTTAGAGAACTTAATCATTGTTGTTTGGTCTATATAGATGATATTCTAATATTCTCAAAAGATTTAGAACAACATAAGGATGACCTTAAAGCAGTAACTCAAAAATGTGCAGAGCATGGTATAATCCTTGGAAAAGATAAATGTGTTTATGCTAAACAAGAAATGTAGTTTCTAGGATTAGAAATTAAAGCAGGACAAATAATACTGCAAAAACATATTCTAGAAAAGATTAAAAAATTTCCCGATAAAATTGAAGATAGAAAACAGCTAGAAAGGTTTCTAGGATGTTTAACCTATGCTTCTGATTTTATAGAAAATCTTGCTTTATTAAGAAAGTCATTACAACAAAAACTCAAGAAAGAAATAACTTGGAACTGGAAGGAAAGTGATTCCAAAATTGTTCAAGATTTAAAAGCTATGTGTAAAGATCTTCCTGTACTAACACTACCTACTAGTGAAGATGATTTAATCCTTGAAACAAATACTAGTAATGAGCACTGGAGTGCTGTGTTAAAAATAAAAGAAGGAGAAAGACTTTGCAGATATATAGCAGTGAAATTTTTAATAAAGCTGAGTTAAACTATCCTACAATGCAAAAGGAAATCCTTGCAGTTATTAAAGGGATCGAGAAGTTCTTAATTTTCTTAGCCCCTAAACAGTTCTTAATAAGAACAGATTGCAAAGGCATAATCGGATTTGTTAAAAAGAATGTGTCTAATATGCAAGCGCAAGAGAGACTCCTGCGTTGGAAATTATGGCTTGATCAATTCCCTTTTACAGTTGAACATATACAGGGAACAAAGAATTATTTGGCAGACAGCTTGACCAGAGAATTAGCTAATGTCGTCCAAAAAGCTCAAGACTACACAAAAACCTCCTGCATACCAACCTCAAAAGATGGATGTAGAGAAGAGAACTCTCATTGATGAGACCGAAAAGGCAATGGAGCGGGTTTCACCCTCCAGTTGGGCCTTAATGCAAGGCTTGATCATATCAGCGAAATAACGTTCTTGAGATGGTTTAATTAAGGGTTGCCATCGGATAGTTGTAGGGAATAATTTCAAGCCTTTAAAATCCCACTAGCTTGAACCCCACTGTGATCATACACTAAAGTACGGTGGCGTCCAAAAGGGAAGAAGATAGAGCAAAAGAGTCGCCAACAAGTTTTTAAGGAACTTGTAAACCGTTCACGAGGTGAAGGTTACACCCCTTAACGATCCAAGAGATCGTCAACTCCATAAGGTCATGAACCAAATAAGGGTTCGGGGATGATGGTACAAAACCAACCTAAAAGAGATTGAACCTGCCCTAATAATAGGCCTCTACTTTATTCTGCTCGTATTCATGTGCGCTTTCTGACTAACATACAATCAATAGGATTAACCCTAAACCTGTTTAATCTATGTTGGTTGAATTTAATGCACAAATAAACTATTATTGGCGATCACTTGAATTATAATCACAATTAACCTAACAAGATTATTAAATTATCTTATTAAGTGTGGTTGCAAATACCAATTCTCTTTAACCTGCAATAAAAGGTGATCAAGCAATAACAATATATAATAATATGCATATCAAGCAACATAACAAATAATCAACATCATTAATAATAATCATAATCAATCAATGATAATTAATATTAGGAAGAGCAAAGGAAACATCATACTTTTAATCATACTTAATATTAAAGATACCCTAGACATGATACTGGGAATCAAAATAGCAATCTAAGCATGATATCTACATCATAAAATCAATTAAACCATCAAAGTACTTACTTGGATGCCTCGTACCTCTTTCGAATTACAAAATACACGCGTTAGTAACTTCAAGGAAAAATAAGAATCAAACAATTAAATTAAATAATTGAAAGAGAGATTTAGGACCAAACCCTCACAAATTAAAACCTTTCACGTCTAGGGAGAAGGCAACTTCGAATATGGCTAAGTGTTTCTAGATCTCGTGAATGCGGAATTTTGTGTGAAAAAGCAAAGTATTAAAGAAAGAATGAATGAATGTTAAGAATTATTGATGAAAGAGATGAAGATGATGAAAAGAATGAACGATTTGATAATGAAAAAAGAAAATGAATAATTTTGTAAATGAAAAGAGTTGATTATTGGTAATTCATAAAGTGGTTGTTAATGAATGATGATGAATGAAAATCGAAAAACTAACTTAGCGCCAGCCCTGGCTCATTGGCGCCAATCCTGATTCCAGGCGCCAAGGCCTAGGGTTGGACGCCAATTTGGATTTCAACGCGTTTTTGAAATTCTGATAAATTTCCCGTACTGGAAGATAAAATAATATAATTTCAGTCGAAAATGCTATTTGATCTAATTAAAACTCTGAAGAGCCCTAATCGAATTAAGAATGATAAGACCTTCTAGAATGTTCTAGAAGACTAAAACCATTCCTGATTACATTAGGAATGATAAATCATATTAGGCCCTCCCCTAGATCATTGGGCCGTATTTAAAACCCAAACCAGGCCCAGTTTAGTAAATTGGCCATAAATTCCTCAATATTCATCGGAATTGGGCTTATAATATATCGTTGGAAAGGTCTTTGCAAACCCCATCCAACTACACCACTATTGGACCCATATCATGGACCAACCAAACTGGATTGGCTGTTTTCTTAAAATAAAGTTTTCAAAAACAGGGAGAAGAGAAAAGAAAAGAAAAGAAATAAAACTTTCCGCAACACTAGACCTTTCCACACTTTCGTTTCATTCGATTATGATTCAACGTGAAAGGCACTCATCACTGGGTTTGGTTTTGGGGAGACACAAATGGGTGTCTACAGAAGCCCCCACTTTGACTGAGTTTGGAGAAACGCAAGTTTCGAAAACAAAAGTCAAAGTATCGATAGGGACGGAGAATGATTCAGAACGTTCTGCGATCCTAAATCAATCTTGTAACGCCGATACCTGCAAAACTAGCATTATTAAACAGATAAAAGAGTTAAGAAACGCGTATCTTGCACCGTCGAGCACACGTCTCTGAAAGTAACCGATTGTTGTTGTTGCTGTGTTTTGACGACCTCCTGCAAGCTAGAGAATGCCATCCCGCTTGAAAACCGCTACGCCTTGTAACTGCTTTCAATTAGAAGATTGCTTCGCCTGAAACTATCCTCCTCCGCAATGATAATATTCCACGTCCAAGGGAATATCATCGAAAATTATTTCTCTTGAAATAATTCTCATCCGCATTATGATCATCTTCCATGCCTCATGAACCATGATCGAAAACAACTTCGCCCGAAATTACCTTTAGTTGTTTGTGACAACTTTCCGCAAGCTAGGGAATGATGTCGAAGACATCTTCTCTTGAAGTCATCCTCATTTGACGCGATAATTTCCAAAAGGAAAATACCGAAGATCCACGCCTGTCGATCCTTAAAAGTTCGCCTGAACTTTTCTTTTGCTATGCATGTACGTCGGCGCTCTTTGCTCTTGAACTTATATGTCGGTGCCCTTTTCTCTTGAACCAGTATGTCGGTGCTTTTTGCTAATGAGCCAATGCTTAGGCGCTTTAAGCTTAGTGAGACGATCTTTTTATCAGGTCGATCACTTTACGTAATCAAGCCGATTACTTAATCATGTCAAATTGCTTAGAGGGGCTAACTGGCGTACCAAGGAACCCAAAATTTCTGCAGAAAGCTAGGACAACCCCAACAGGTGGTTGACTGCTTTGGCGTCGCTGAAAATCAATCAGCGCCAGACTTACGGAATTAGCGCCATGCGCTGGAATTGGCGTCTGGCGCCAAGCACAAAATGTGACGCCAATGCCTAGGGACTGGCGCCAGCACGGATTCTTCTTTAAATTCAGTATTCCGTTTTATTTCTTGCTCTGTTCGTCGCGAAACAGCTCGAGAGAAGTCCGAAAACTTCAATTGATCGTTGCTCACTCATTTCTCAACCGAATTCGCTCAAATTTGTTGCAAATCAAAGATCTTCTCATCCATATTCCCGATCTATGTAAGTTTTCCTCCAACTCACACCGGTTTTTACGAATTATTGGCATGTTCATTCACGAATTTCATGAAAATTCGAAACTTATAATGCTCAATCTGCTTTATTTATCAAGTTTTATGCCATGAAATTGCTTGTTTATGTTTGTATATTGCCTTGGGAGTAATTTGAGACTTATTTGACTCAATTTGGTGAAGAAATGAGCAATCCACCATTGTTGGACCTCCTAAGGTCGTGAAGAACAATGTGGCTCGTTCTTGATATTTTTGCTAGCAATTCTTGTTCAATTTGTCACAATAATCACTATAGTGTTGCAAGAAATTGTTTTATTGCTTGAAAAAATGATGTCATGCTCAATTTGAATTTGTGCTCTATTTTAGTACTACGTACTCTATTTTTGCGAACATAGTATCATGCGGCTAGGCGAACCTTAGATACTATATAACCTTAATTTATGATGATTCTGCACAATGTAGCATGGCTAGATAAAGAGGCTCAGGTTCACGGTCCCGAAACACTAGACGGGAGCATGAGCCCGTGGAGGACGACACAACACCGTCCATTTTGCTTGGTCAGTTCCCAGAGTGGGATGAGCAGACCTTGTTCTTTGCCCTTGTCCACCACATTTCTGAGAGGGTGAGACAAGGAACCAAGCCTGGGAGGACACGGCATCACGGCTCTGATTGTGATGGTCTAGGCGATTTGTATAGGATGCATATCGCCAGACATCGAGAGACGAGACTCCTATGGGAGTCTTGCGGACTGGTTGCCCTGTTCGAGACCTCCGAGTCTATGGTTGCCTCTAGCGGGGGTCACCACGTAGTACGCGCTCTGGTGGAGTTCTTTTGGGACACCACCAACACCTTTCATTTTCCATGGGGTGAGATGATGGTCTCTCCTACAGACTTCAGTCTCATCACAGGACTAGAGTTTACTTCTGTGCCGCTGCCATTCGATGGTGGAATCGACATCTTTTCTCCAGAGGTCGAGGAACTGTTGGGGCCGATTGCTGTTCGGGACCGAGCTGAGGTCGAGACGACTCAGTTCAGTGCTAGGGGGATTCGCCGCTCGACGCTGGCAGCGGCTCTTGATCACGATGCGACCACCCGAGAGCAGCGGGTGCGCATCTTTGTGATGATGTTGTTGTCAGGGACATTCTCTCCTGACAGGGGTAGTAGGGCGTTGCTTTACTACCTCCCTGTTGTTCGCAATCTCCGGCGGATCGGGACTTATGACTGGGCCAGCTTGGCTTATACTGACTTCGTTCGCGCACTGAGGGACTCGTGTCGCCACCAGTCCTTTAGGACGAATGTTGCTTTGTCTGCTTTCTGGAAAGTCGTAGAGGTAAACTTTATTCCCTATAAAGTTTAGCCCTATATGTTAATTAGCATTTACTCACGCTTTAGCTTTTTTGTAGATTTGGTTCTATGAGTACTTTCCTTCCATTGCGCCGGCGAGACCATCGCCGAGGGGGTATCCGGTGAGCGCCTCTTGGGGCGGCCACCATGTGGACCTGTCTATTGCACGTGTCCGGAGTCGGATCATCTCGGTACGACTTTTAGTGTTTATCTTGCTCTTCTGCGACGTTTTAGACATGTTCTTACCCGATTGGTATTTTTATAGGGACCTGAGGTAGTATACCGACCATGGGGTGGTTGGACAGTCCCTGGATTAGCCGCACAGTACTCTTCTGAGCGCCGCTACTTCCTGGGGACCTATGGAGCGGTTGCGTACTTAGGAGAGAGAGTCGCTAGACAACACTCTTCCGATGATTTTGTTGTTCCTGCTCCTCCACCACGTCACATGTTCGACAAGAGAGAGTTGTCGAGCATGGCTGAGGAGCCTGGTTCTCTTTGGCGGTCCCATGTGATCCTTGGGCGGATTTATGCTGAGGAGCTGCTTCCTTTGTTGGCTCCATCCCCTGTATCGGCCGAGGATGTGAGGGTAAGATCCTTAGCTTTTTATTTTTTGCTAAGTAGCCCCCAAGTGATACCTTGCTGATTTCTTTCTGTCTTAGCAGGATGGTCCCACTGAGTTTGTGCCACCTCGTATGTCCATCCACTACCAGGGGATGTACGGGCCGATCGAGGAGATGATTTCTCCGGCTCCTGAGGGCGAGCGCTTCGTGGAGCGGTCGATTCCTCGTCACCAGACCAGGGTAAGCCTAGTTCTAATTCATAATCTTGTATTCAGTTATCATGCATTTTTACTGACTTAACTTTCCTTGACAGTTCTCACGCGAAGTGGTTTCGGCTATGGCACGATGCATAGATGCCTTCTGGATCCAACTCGTCCGGATGAGGAACGCGGCTTCCTGTCGTCGAGACGACACTGTCCGAGAGGTAACTTTTCTTATTATTTCTGCACTATGCTTCAGTTTTTACCCTGCTTCTGATTTAATTCTTTTTGCAGGGTCAGCCGATTGCTTCTCACACCCGTACGAGGCCTGAGGGGCGGAGAGAGCCGGCGAGGTCTAGCTCGAGACGTCGTCGCACTTCGTCAGGAGGTAGAGGTGGTCGTTCTGAGGCTGCTCGAGTCGACGTTGCTGAGGGATCAAGGTCTTCTTATGAGGGTGCTCCTGCTACACCGTTAGGAGAGGCTACCTCGACTTTTAGAGGTGGTGGGATTTACGAGGTTGGCTCGTCATCGCAGCAGCCTCCGCGGTCTCAGCCTCAGGTTGACCTTGGCTGGAGTGGTCCTGTTTTAAGTTTCCCTCCTCCTACGGAGACTGGAGTTGGTGCTGAGGCCGGAGCTGGTGGAGAGGTGACTCCTCGGACGGCGCAGTTTTATGGCATGATGGGCCTACGTCCTCCGGCGCCGTAGTTCATTTATGTATATGCATTTTATTTTGACTTTTTATAGAACTTTGCCTTTGACTTGTTATTTAGACACTCTATACTTTATGTTATTGTGAATTTATCTATTATTATGTTAGTGTATGTTAGTATGTGCAAATGTAATAACAATTTTGCGCAAAAATTCCGTCATTTTTATTATTGATGGAGGGTATTATCCGACTCTCTCCCCCAAAAGAAAAAAATAAAAAGGAAAAATAAAAACGGAGAGAAAGGCTATTTTTTGAATTTTAATATAAAATCCAACAAAAAGAAAATAAAAATTAACTAAAAATAATTGCTATATTTAATTAATTAAGAAAAGGATAGAAAGATATTTAGAAGAAATAAAAACGAGGCCATAAAGTCATTAACCGACTCCAATTTAATATCAAAATGCAAACTGAGCACGCGCGGCTGTCTTGCTGACTTGGCGCCAGGCGCTACACCTAGCGTGTGGCGCCAAAAGCGGATGGGTGACGCCAATTCTGGGTGGGTGACGCCAGTTGACGCTGACTCCGTATTTCATTCATATTGAAAATCCTCGTAATTTGTGCATAAATAGCCCCCTGCTCAGCCGATTCTTCACATAATTCCAGCGAAAAAATTATTCTTCTCTTTAGAAAAAATAATAATCATGTCTTTAGGCGCTAAAACCTTCACCCAATATTCTCATGAATGGTGTCGATCTCTTAATGCTAGAGAAAGAAAAGAATTGGATTTATTTCACTTGGGAGGAATATATGGCATTAAAGGGGTAGATCTAGACATAGACTTCATACATACTGCATTAGAATATTGGAACATTGATACACATTGTTTTAGAATAGGGTATGATGAAATTAGCCCTTTGCCAGAGGAATTTGGTGCTATTTTAGGCTTCCCTGCAATAGACCTGGTAGTAATCCCTAGAGTAGATGCATATTACTATAAGGATTTTGAGCGCTTTTTTAACTTGAAGGAAAAGGAATTTATCAAAAATAGTAGATGGCAATGTAGAGAACTTAAAAGAATTCGCACGCTATTATTTTGATAAACCGCTTCTGAATCTTTTCACATATATAGAAGAAGGGCGTTTTTATTCTGCATGCTTAATCAATATTGTCTTAGTAGTGGTAAAATTAATGAGGGTCAATCAATTATAACCACTGTGCTTGAACAAATTGAATCAGGGAGAAATCCAATGCCATTGATAGTTAGAAAGACTATGATTAGTCTAGATGAGTTGAAAAGGGACCCAAAAGCACCTCTTCGCGGCTCTCCAATTTTATTACAGGTAGAAAAAATAATATTTTTAATTACAGAAATCAAAAAAATATATTTTTGTATTGTAATATTAATTTATTTGTATTAAAATTTTTTTTTCTCAGATGTGGCTAATGGAAAGGCTAGGATTAATTAGCCCTCCGGACGACATTGAAAGTTATACGCTCACTTGCTTTGTGAGAAGAAAGAAGCGCATCCCTAAAATTGGGCGCCATGGGTGGAAGAAAGTCTTTGAATCACGTGATTTCACTATCAAGTGGGTCATCCCATGGTGGAAAATAAAAAGGATGGTTGGTGTTAACAAGCAACCTTTCTGTCGTCTTCCAAGCTTGTCTCGCATGACATATTATTACCCCTGCAGAGTAAAGAGACAATATGGCTGGCTTCAAAATATTCCTTCCGGGGATCTTCGTCCTCCCTATGAGTATCCCATATCTCAAGAAGTAGATAAATTTGACACTTACTGGAGCGCTAGACCTTCATGGGAAGTGATTACCCAAAAGGTTCCCCCTTCTTTACCTAATGATGTAAAGAAGTGGTTGTTGAAGAAGTCTTCAATTGATCAGGGTAGAACCGATGTGAAGAATCGTCTGGGTGACAGGGTGACACTGGCCAAGGAACGCTTAGGTGCAAGAATTGAATTCAAAACACCTACACTGCCTAAGAAGAAGAATACTACTAAAGGCAAGGGGAAAAGGAAAGCTACAGACAAGAAGGCTTGGGTGGAAAAGAAGCATGGGGTGCTAGCTGAAGGAGAAACAATCTATTCTAAGATTGAATGTAGGTCCTCTAAAGGATGCCTACTGGCTAAAGTAATGGATGAAGAGGAGGAGGCGGAAAATAATTGGAAAAGAGCAAAGAAGGAGAAGAAAGACTAGAACCATTGCTTAGCTTTAGATTTATTAGATTCTTAATTTTTATTTAAAGTTAATTTATTTCAGCCTTATTTAAATTCCATTAACAATGCAATTTTATTTTCATTAATGAAATTTCAGCTTTCAATTAAATTGTTACTTTAAATTTGTTTTATTAAAGTAATGAAAAAACCGAAAAAAAATTAATTTTCGGAAACCTTTCGAGTACGGAAGTCGAAAATTTTCCGAAAAACCACCGAAATTTGCCCAGATTTTATGACTGAATTGGTGTCAGTAATTGCAGATTGGCACCAGCTATTGAGGTCTGGCGCCAGGCGCCAATTCCATCGTCTGACACTAATGGCTTTTGGCTGGCGCCAGACTCTGTTCTGTGACGCCAGTTGCTTTTCGACTTTTGTTGACTTTTTGTTGATTCTGGAACACGGAGATGTCGAAAAATAAAGTGGTCGCACCCGTACTGGGTTGCCTACGTATCCTTTCTTAAGGAATCAGGCCGAATGTAGCTCTCTTGAGTGTCTTACTCAAGTAATTATGGGTAGTATTTTTTAAGTTGGTCAAGATTGGTCATGTTTGAGAATTCATTGCCATCCATATCAGTTAACTTTTGCTGCACCACCTGACAGGATTGATTTTGACAATGTAGGGGCCAGACCAATTAGGTCTAAACTTTCCCCTTGGATCTAAAAACATTTTTTCTTAGCGCTTTTAATACCAAATCTCCTACTTTGATATTTCTTGTCTTGACCTTTTTATTAAAATTTCTAGCCATACGAGTTTGATAGCACTGAGTGTGATGTAGAGCTTCCAGTCGTTTTTCGTCGAGTAGGATCAATTCTTCATATCGTGCCCTAATCCATTCGACTTCATTGAGTTTACTCTCTAGCGCAATACGTAGAGATGGTATTTCTAGTTCGACAGGTTGTACGACATCCATTCCATATACCAAAGAAAATGGTGTATTTCCTGTTGACGTACGGATTGACGTGCGATAACCCCACAATGCAAAGTGAAGCTTGTCAGGCCAATCCTTATAATTTTGTGTCATTTTCTCGATGATAGTCTTTAAGTTCTTATTAGCTGCCTCGACTGCTCCGTTTTCGTGAGGTCTATAAGGGGACGAATGATGATGTTGGATACCATATTTATGTAGCAATTCTTCACATTCGGCTTGAGAAGTGAGTTCTATTGTCACTTATCATTTCATGTGGGACTCCTTATCGACAAATGATATTTCTCTCGATAAAGAGTGCTACATGTTTTGCGGTGAGTTTAGCATATGATTGTGCTTCAACCCACTTCGTAAAGTAATCAATTGCTACTAGAATAAATTCATGGCCTCCTGTCCCTGGAGGAACGATCTTGCCAATTATGTCAATTCCCCATGTAGAAAATGGCCATGGTGATGTGTAGGTGTAGAGCAAAGATGGAGGAACGTGCTGTAAATTGGCGTAAATTTGACACTTAGGGCATCTTTTCACATATTGATGGCAGTCCCTATTCATGGTAGTCCAATAATACCCTTCTCGCATTATTTTCTGGACTAACATTTTGCCATTTATATGAGTTCCACATATTCCTTTGTGGACCATTCTCATTATTCTTTGTGCATCCACCTTCCCTACACATAGGAGAGCTCGACCTTTAGGTACCATTTTATGTAGCTCGTTGTCTATGAATACATATTGAGAAGCCAAAAGTCTCAAGGCTCGTTTTGCTCTTTTGTCAACATGAGGAGGGTATTCTCCATTGGTGACATAGTTGAGAATGTCTGTATACCATGGTTCTTCTTCTTGTTCTTCATCTTTGTCTTGGATTGGGTTGTCGTCTTCTATAGTCCTGTATATATGCCGGTTTGTGCCTTTTTTCGATAGTTAGAGGCATTTGCTCGATATCCGTGGGAATCCTAACCATTGAGGCTAATCTTGCCAAGGCATCAGCAAATTGATTTTCTTCTCTAGGTAGATATGTGTATAATACCTTCTCTAACTGATCGGTAAGAGTTTCCAGATAAGTTTGGTAAGGGGCTAGGCTTTCGCTCCTAACTTTCCACCTTTTAGATATTTGATTGATAATTAGACAGGAATCTCCGAATATCCTTAACTTCTTTACTCCCAATGTCAGGGTTGTTTCAAGGCCTACCACACATGCTTCATATTTCAGCAACATTGTTGGTAACGTCGAAGTTAAGCTTTATTGAGATTGGGACGTGTTCTTCTTTAGGTGATACTAGTAGCATTGTTCTTTTTTTGAGGCTCCGTCGAAATACAAGGTCCAAGTATCATCTTCGGTGACCATCAAATCTTCATCTGGAAATTCATTGTCCTTTATTGGTGTCGAGTCTTCTATTGGAAAATCTGCCAGAAAGTCTGACACCACGGATCCTTTAATAGCTTTTTGTGGCATAAACCGCACATTGAACTGGGCTAAGTTGACTATCCATCTTGAAATACGCCCATTGAGCGTTGATTTCTCGAACAAGTATTTGAGTGGATCCAATCGAGATACCACGAAAACGGTATGCACCAACATGTAATGTCTCAACTTAGTTGTGGCCCACACCAAAGCGAGGCACAATTTCTCGAGTGGTGTATAGCGTGTTTCGTATTCGAGCATCTTCTTACTTAAGTAATAGATTGCATTCTCTTTGTTTTCTACCTCTTGTGCTAGCATGGCTCCCATTGTCTCTTTGGTAACCGTCAAATATAACCTAAGAGGTATTCCGGGAAGTGCTGGCGCTAATACGGGAGGATTTGCGAGATAGGCTTTGATCCGGTCAAAGGCTTTTTGACACTCGTCATCCCATATTACTGGTACATTCTTCTTGAGCTTTTTGAAGATTGGTTCACATATCGTTGTTAGTTTTGATATGAACCTACTTATGTATTGCAACCGGCCAATGAATCCTCGAATCTGTTTCTCGGTCTTGGACGGTGGCATTGACATGATTGCTTCAATCTTGGTTGGATCTATCTCTATTCCTCTAGAGCTTATGACGTACCCCAAGAGCTTGCCTAAGGTGACTCCAAAAGCACATTTTGATGGATTTAACCTCATATTGTATTTTCTTAGCCTTTCGAAAAATTTCCTTAAGGCTACTTGATGGCCTGGACGGTCCTTTGATTTCACAATCATGTCGTCGATAATACTTCAACTTCTTTGTGCATCATGTCATGGAGCAAGGCAGTTGCTGCACGTTGGTAAGTAGCACCTGCGTTTTTTCAACCCAAATGGCATTACCGTGTAACAGTAAGTGCCCCATGGTGTGATAAAAGTTGTCTTCTCCATGTCTTCTTCCGCCATGTGAATCTGATTGTACCCTGCGTATCCGTCCATGAATGAGAGAAGCGCGTGATTTGCTGTGTTGTCTACCAGAATATCGATGTGTAGCAAAGGGAAGTCGTCCTTTGGACTTGCCTTATTTAGATCTCGATAATCGACACACATCCTAACCCTTCCGTCTTTCTTTGGAACTGGGACGACGTTGGCGACCCATTCGGGGTATTTGGATACCTTGATGAAACCTGCAGTTATTTGTTTTTGAACTTCTTCTTTTATCTTAAGTGCTACGTCGGGTTTCATTCGACGTAACTTTTGTTTTACAGGTTTCATTCCTCGAATTAATGGTATAGTGTGTTGAGCTATTTCTCTATTAATGCCTGGCATATCTTCATATGACCAAGCAAATACATCGATAAATTCTTTAAGCAAGTTAATTAAATCGGTTCTTTCTTGTTTATTCAATGTTAGTCCGATTTTAACTTCTCTTTTATGAGTTGAATCATTTGAGATGTCAACTGTTTCAGTCTCTTCAATTACTGGTGTTTTTTTTAAGTGTTTCCATTGCTTTAATAAATTCTTTATCTTTTTCATCGTTAGCTAAGCAATGTTCGTCATCTTGGGTTAGGGAAGAACACGAGAATTAAGGAGAATGAGCGATATTATTATACTCTGAGATCATTACATCAAAGAGTGATATGTCCTCAGGGACTGGATCACTAACTATCCTAGGAGAAGAAATAGGAAGGGAAGGCGTTATAGCTAAAGACTTAGAAGATTCTAAAGGGAAAGACTCTGACTCTGACTTTGATGATTCTTCAAACATTGGCCCTTGTCCTGTCGTGATTGATATCTTCCTCCCACTCGGAGTGGTCACCTTGATAGTCTTGCGCCACCCTTGAAATAATCCTTCAGTTGGAGTAATTAGCTTTGAGGGGTCGAAGTTTTCGCTTTGTAGGACCGTTTGAATGAGTGAGGAGTTATCTTCCTCATAAACTGGCTCAATATTTTCTCGCCCAAACAGTAATCCCATGACGTTAAAGTCAAAGCATGGAGGTGCTTTCTCCTTATGGACGGGAGTTGGGATTTCGTCAATGAAGTAGCAATCCAAGAAAATCTCGAATCCTGGTTGTCGTATGCCATTTACAACAAATGGTTCGGGAAATTAATGGCATGGATAGTCCTCTCCTTCTTTTATAAACTGACCATTAAGCGTAAGAGGGTACTCATCCATTGGAATTGCTTTCTTTTGAATGCGAGCGTCCCTACGTGCTTTCAATTTTTCCTGGGCTCGCTTGAGATCTTTCTGAGTCAGTTCGAAACCAAGTCCGAAAGTATCTAGTTTAGGGAGGCCAAGTGACTCTATCGATTTTGCTATCCCTTTCTTCTTTCCTAAGGTCATCCCAGGGAAGTGTCCTTGTTTCTTTAGCATAGTGTTGATAATCATGTTGGAATGGGGGTCGTGGCAAAGAGATGTCCTTTCATCCTCTTGGATTAAGGAGACTTCTTCGTTAAAGCCCCATAGGTCTTCATCATCTTCGTCGTGCTCCACGTTGATGATTGGATTCTCTATTGATTTGATCCTCATTGGCGAAGCATCAATAGTGATGGGGATTCCTCCAACTATAGCTTTCACTTGTTGGTGGAGAGATGAAGGGACGACCTTTAGATCGTGGAGCCAAGGGCGTCCTAACAACAGATTGAATGAGGCTTTGACGTCTACCACTTGAAAAGTAGTAGAATGTTCTATTGCTCCTGCCGTCACATTTAGGGTTATTTTGCCAAGAGCTTGACGTCGAGTATTATCGTAAGCTCTTATTCCTTGTGTGGACGGAGTTAAATCCTCATCCTTTATGCCGAGCATCCTCGCAGTCCTAAGTGGACAGACATTAATAGCCAATCCATTGTCTACAAGAGTCATGGGAACATTCATTCTTTTGCAGACTACCGTAAGGTTTAACGCTTTGTAGTGCTTGTCACCTTCCGGGGTAAATCTTTATCAGAGAAGGTGATTAGATTAATTGGACTAGGGAGATCACTCGTGAGGAAGTTAGCTAGTCCCTCAGGAGTAGTGTCAGAATCTATCCCGATTTTATCCAAAGCATTCATCACAGCCAACCTATGTTCTCGAGACGTTGCTAAAAGCTTCCATACATTCATCTCAACTTTTGTGTTCTTGAATTGTTTAACGATGTCATTGTCTTCGATGATAGGTATGGGAACTTGTTGTACAGTAGGCATGGGTTGTGTTGAAACAAGAGGTTGTATTCTCCCGGATCTTGTGAGGATGTCTATTGATGAATCTTCTTCAGCCCAAACGTCGTCCGTGGTGTATGATACAGAAGGTAAAGGTCCTACTATGTCTTTTAGATAGACATCTTCTTCATCACTGTCCCATACTCCATTAACATTTATATCCTCTTCTTGTTGAACTTGGACTAATTCCTTTCTATCAATCATTTTCTGCACCAAATCCTTGAATTTGAAGCAGTTTTCTATGGTGTGTCCTCTTGACTGATGGTATTGACAGTAATATCTATCTGTTCTTTTTAATGATTCAAATGGTCTCGGTTCGAGAGGTTTGACCTTGCCACTCTCGGAGAGCATTTTAAACATTTGTGCATACGGGATCCCAATTGGAGTATAAACTTTGTTGCTCTTCTTGGGTCTTTCGGTGACTTGTAAGGGAAAGTGTTTTGCCTCATAAGTCGTTTTTACTGGTGTGAATTCTCTCTTAAGTTCTTCATCACATTCCTTGCGAAGTTCATTCAAAATTTTGAGAGTTTCATGTAACAGTTGCGATGTCTCCCTCAGATATAGTGTGAGTATTCGTATCTCTACCTCTTTTACTAGTTCTGGAAGATTATCTTCGACATCAAAAAAGGTCTCTTCTTCTTCCTCTTCGACGTTGGTTACTTTGACAGGTTTAATGAGAGATGAGGGGTCAACTTTGCCTTCTTCATCGGAGATAGCCAATGTGTGAGCTAGAGGTGCATTGTCAATACTCGGTTTCTTACTGGCAGGAGGCAACGACAGCTTATTACTGTCAATTAGGTCTTGTATAGCTTCCTTAAGCTTCCAACAGCTTTCAGTAGAATGGCCCCTACCTTGATGATATTTGCAATGTGCATTGGGGTTCCAATTAGGCGACTTCTTCTCGACTGGTGGATCTCCAAATGGTCCAATGGGAGTTATAAGACCTTTTGCATTTAGCCGATCAAACGCGGTGTCATAACTCATGCCAATAGGAGTGAAGTTTCTCCTAAACGGTTTCTTTTGTCCTTGGTTGTTCATGGCGAGGACTTCTCCCAGATTAAAGGTGCTAACATTATTTGAGTGGGCGGTTTTGGAAGAAGAAGGATTGTCGTTCTTCTTTCCTTTCCAGCCACTGTTGGACTTATTGTTGGCAGCTTTAGATTTAGCTAAGTCATCTTCAATATTAATCCCAATATCATAAACAACCTTAAAGGTATGAAGGTTATTTTGATATTTAAGATGTTTTGAATATTTTTCTTGGATATTTTTAATGAACAATCTCACGGACTCTTTTTCACTTGGTACCTCAATCATTTTAGCTGAGGTTTCTCTCCACTTGTTAAATAAAGATGTGAAGCCTTCATTCTCCTTCTGCTTGAGAATTTCAAGTTCTCTATGGTCAGTTTCGACTTGAACGTTGCACTTGTACCTATCGAAGAAAGAGTTTGCTATGGATTCCCAGGTAGAGGTCTTTTCTTTTTCAAGAGAAAAGAACCATTGTTGGCAAACGGTCTCGAGAGATAGCGAGAACAGAGAAGGGAAAACTTTCTTATCGATACCCTAGATACTCATTATTTTTTCAAATGCCCTTAGATGGAAGTAGGGGTTGTTGATTACCCTAAACTTTGGGATGTCGTTGGCGCTGAACTTCTGCGGAAGAAGATCCTTATCCACCGAGACCCCTTGGGATGTGAGTTCTTGAAACTTGTAGTCGCTGGACAACTTGCTTTGGCTTTCTTGCATGAGGTCCATTTGTTGTTGCTTCGCGGGATCCTCGATCTTAAGTGCGAGAAGCTTCAGTGTCTCAGTTACAGTAGCCAGTTGGTTCTTGAGATCATTAACTTCTTCCTGAGTTGCCATTATAACTCTTGCTTTCCTCTTGCGAGCTATAGGTTTGTCGAAAAGTTGGACTTGTACGAAGAGGTTATCTTTGATTAATCGCCCTTCCTTTCTTGACCATGCGCTGTAAATTAAGCCAGTTTGCGTTTTAAATACTTGACTCGAATCAGTTTGACTTTATGGCTTTTATTTTACAAAAAGTATGCATATTTTTAGGGAGCAATAATGTACATGTGTTTAGGGAACTTAAGTACTATTATTTATTGGAGGATTAATATCCGACTTACCCCCCTAAAAAAAATTGACGAAAAAATAACGCGCGCACACAAGACTCCCTTAATCATGGTCAAGACATGTGTATTGGTGTGTGTATTGAGTGTAAGTGACATGCTTGGACTCTTGTGTAAGACCATGGGACTTAGTGCCTAAACTCGAATATTGATTCAATTAAGCATTATTGCCAGCAAAATTAACCGAATTAAACAGGAAACTGATTAATTAGACATTAGGTGATGACTGGACAAATAAACCGAACTGTCGGCCAAGCGATAGGACTGGCGTCACAATATGGTGGTTGGCGCCAGACTTTTTAGTAAATGTCTGGCGCTACACACCATACAGTGGCGCTACAGCTCAGATTTTGGCACCAATATTGGAGCCTCGGTCTGGGACTGTTTTCGATATTATTAGTCAACTGGGGTATGCCTAAAGTCGTACTAGGTCAATTCCGATTAAAAGAAGAAAAAAAAACTTTATTGACTCGAATTAATTAATTAATTAATTAGGCAAAGTTCTTTAAGTCATTAATTTTAATCTCAACACAAATCAACAAACGGTTAGGAGGAGCATAGGATATATATGCACAACAAATAATGCACAATTAGGAAAGTAAGCACAATATGATGCAATGAATTCGCAACCTAACCATGGCACTAGTTTTCTAAAGTTCGGGATATGGTTTAGTCAAATAGGGTCCATGGTTAATTGTCCAGATGCAGCGCGTAGAAGCCTAACCGTGAAGGGTTAACGCGTGTGGATAGAACACCGCGAGTTTTTAGTAAAAACTCGCTTCCATGGTTTGGTGAATTCAACCTCTCAGATGTACCCTTTGTTGCCAGGAGCGTTCAATCGGGTAGATAGAGCATGAATTCCCAGAGGGTTATGTCCATATGTAGAACACATATGGGTTTCAGAAAAGTGAGAAAAATATTCAATCAGGAAGCAGGATCGAGCAAACAATACAAAAAACCGGCCGAAATTAGAACGCATATTTCTAGCTCGGTATTGGGGGAAATTGGCGCCAGCAAATAGAGACTAGCGCCAACTTTTAACTGTAGCGCCTGGCGCTAATATTGGCGTCTGGCGCTACGGCTAAATGTTTGGCGCCAAGCCCTGACCCCTGACGCTACTTCCCACATGCCTCAGCAGCTTTCTGTGCTCAATAAAATCATCCAGTTTCGCGCGGTGTTATTTCGGTCCTAGTTGTGAAAGACATTTCTCAAGTTTCCTACGTGTAAAATCCTATGTTTTTGACTCATTACGGATGGTCTTTCTAATGAGAACCTTTTTATGCATATGACAATAATGTTAATCAAAATTACGCACATGAAATACTTAGAACTTTTCGAGTCTCATCCACTCATTCTAAATCATTGCCGAAACAAATTCAGGAATTAAAATAGAAATCCTCCACTAGCTTGAACCCCACTGTACGGTGGCGTCCAAAAGGGAAGAAGATAGAGCAAAAGAGTCGCCAACAAGTTTTTAAGGAACTTGTAAACCGTTCACGAGGTGAAGGTTACACCCCTTAACGATCCAAGAGATCGTCAACTCCATAAGGTCATGAACCAAATAAGGGTTCGGGGATGAAGGTACAAATCCAACCTAAAAGAGATTGAACCTGCCCTAATAATAGGCCTCTACTTTATTCTGCTCGTATTCATGTGCGCTTTATGACTAACATACAATCAATAGGATTAACCCTAAACTTGTTTAATCTATGTTGGTTGAC
Organism: Chenopodium quinoa; assembly: GCF_001683475.1. Classification (NCBI taxonomy): domain Eukaryota; kingdom Viridiplantae; phylum Streptophyta; class Magnoliopsida; order Caryophyllales; family Amaranthaceae; genus Chenopodium; species Chenopodium quinoa. Next base: position 26,670 of record NW_018742329.1, on the reverse strand, counting down.
TTTTAATGCACAAATAAACTATTATTGGCGATCACTTGAATTATAATCACAATTAACCTAACAATATTATTAAATTATCTTATTAAGCGTGGTTGCAAATACCAATTCCCTTTAAACATGCAATAAAAGGTGATCAAGCAATAACAATATAAAATATATATGCATATCAAGCAACATAATAAATAATCAATATCATTAATAATAATCATAAATATAATAATGTTCATCATAATCATGTTAAATCATAGCAAGATCCTAGGCATGATACTAACAAGATTAATAACAAACCCTAGCATGTCACTAAGCAATAAAAATCAAATCTTTAGCCCTAACATGATACTAACATGAATAAATATTAGGAAAAGAATAAAAGGCATCATAGCAATCATATTTAATATGAAAATTACCCTAGACATGATACTAGGAATATCATAATAAAAATATAAACATGATGTCTACATCATAAATCAATTAATCAATTAATTTACTTACTTGGATGCCTCGTACCTCTTTCTAATTACAAAATACACGCGTTAGTAACTTCAAGGAAAAATAATAATCAAAACAATTAAATTAAATAATTGAAAGAGAGATTTGGGACCAAACCCTCAGAAATTAAAACCTTTCATGTCTAGGGCGAAGGCAACTTCGAATATGGCTAAGTGTTTCTAGATCTTGTGAATGCGGAATTTTGTGTGAAAAAGTAAGGTTTAGAAAAGAATGCTAAAAGATTAATGTTATTGAAAATTGATGAATGAATGATGTAGATGAATGAAGAGAGTTGATGAATAATTTTGTGAATGAAGAGAGTTGATTATTGGTAATTCATAAAGTGATTGTTGATGATTGAAACCGGAGTTTTTGATACGATATTTATAGAGAAAATCATCCAAAAAAGATAATTTATCAAAACAGAGTCTGAAGATCGAAAAACTAACTTGGCGCCAGCCCTGGCTCATTGGCGCCAGGACCAGTGACTAGCGCCAGGCGCCAATGGCTGGCGTCTGGCGCCAATCCTGATTCCAGGCGCCAAGGCCTGGGGTTGGACACCAATTTGGATTTCAACGCGTTTTCGAAATTCTGATAAATATCCCGTACTGGAAGATAAAATAATATAATTTCAGTCGAAAATGCTATTTGATCTAATTAAAACTCTGAAGAATCCTAACTGAATTAAGAATGATAAAACCTTCTAGAATGTTCTAGAAGACTAAAACCATTCCTAATTACATTAGGAATGATAAATCATATTAGGCCCTCCCCTAGATCATTGGGCCGTACTTAAAGCTCAAACCAGGCCCAGTTTAGTGAATTGGCCATAAATTCCTCAATATTCATCGGAATTGAGCTTATAATATATCGTTGGAAAGGTCTTTGCAAACCCCATCCAACTACACCACTATTGGACCCATATCATGGACCAACCAAACTGGATTGGCTGTTTTCTTAAAATAAAGTTTTCAAAAACAGAGAGAAGAGAAAAGAAAAGAAAACTTTCCGCAACACTAGACCTTTCAACACTTTCGTTTCATTCGATTATGATTCGACGTGAAAGGTACTCATCACTGGGTTTGGTTTTGGGGAGACACAAATGGGTGTCTACACCGCCGAACGCTGATCGGCGTCACTGGCACAGGGAAATCCTGTACTTTATTAAAATGTCCCTGACGAAGGGATCTAAGGGGAACCGAAGCCCGTATTGCAATTGCCGAGTATATACCCCCACGTACCCAGGGGGAGGACGATGAATTCTATCCGTCGGCGCGGGCATTCGACACCAATACCCGTCTTCTTAAAAAATGCCGTAGTGCAACTCTATCTGTTCGGCAAACCGATAAGCTTCGGCATGCCTAACCCACCAATAGTAAGGAGTGTTTTTCCTCATGGCTCTCTGGGCTTCGACATTCTGCCACTCAACGTGCCCAAGCTGTGATCCAGCTACTAACTGGATGATATGATCCAGCTATTCGTTTATTTAATTCAACACAATACAGCAATAAAAGAAAAATATATTACAATAAGAACACACATAATAAACACAGTGAAATTACGACAACACTGGAACGCCTTGTACTAGTTGGGCTTAACATGCCCATATATAAATATATATTTATATTTAAATATATATTTATATATGGGCATGTTAAGCCCAACTAGTACAAGGCGTTCCAGTGTTGTCGTAATTTCACTGTGTTTATTATGTGTGTTCTTATTGTAATATATTTTTCTTTTATTGCTGTATTGTGTTGAATTAAATAAACGAATAGCTGGATCATATCATCCAGTTAGTAGTGACTAGTGAGCATCACTTTATGTATAAGAAGAGCTGTGATATGTACGTTGTTCTTGATTGTATTGCTTTCGTTTGAAATTGGAGTTTGTTTATAAAAATTACAAAAATGTCTTTGTGACAAATTTTCTTCTTTGTCATCTTAGTAAGTTTATATACTTGTATTTTTTTTTTCTATAAAATACTTTATTTAGTGGCGGATTCAGGATTTTATAGGCGCTGGGTAACCGTCTCCCATCGACCGCATACAAATCAATAATTAATACATAAATATTCTAAAAGGCAAAGTTGTTATAAAATCGAGATTCTACTTTGAATCGGGGAGGGCTCTCGGAATCGAATCGTAATATCAAATCGTAGAATAGTAAGATTCTACCAACATGCTTAATCAAGACGCTATATTTAAATTTAATTAAATATATTTACATAATGAGTTTGAAATTACTTCGTATATTATTAACAAAATATAGTTGTTTATCCATCATACAACCAATAACTGACAATATATTTATAAATAACTATATATGCATATCTTAAACTTGTAAGGGTTTCGCTAGTTAAGAGAAATATGTAAAATCGGTTAGAATCGTAAATCGAATCGTGTGATATACATGAATCGTAAAATCGTAAGATTCTAATATTTAAATCGGGATTTTAATAACAACTAATAAAAAAAGTCACCCCAAAAATAGTAAATATCTTGTGGGAGAGGAGAAGGAGGATTTGAGACGGATAATGACAAATAACCAATTAAATTACCAAAAAGATTTAGAACGATGAGATTAACAAATTATCTAGTGAGAACTAAGAATGTAGGATTTGAGAGATGGAGTTAATAAATAAAAAATAAATTTCAACAAGTTGCCTAGTAAGAACTAAGAAGGTAAAAAAAAAGAGCAAAAAAAAAAAGAAACTTAATAAGGTAGGATTTGAGTGGGATGAAGTTAATTAATTAATTTTAGAAATAAATAATAAATTAAAGAAACAAACCTGTGACAAAAAAAAACCCAAAGGAAATGCTGCTCGTGGGAATCGAAACCATGTTCTTTCTCTTTTATTGTTTGCATAAGTCTTTCATCCTTTTTCTTCTTGCATTTATTTTACTCAAGGACGAGCAAAAGTCTAGCTTGGAGGAGTGTCATTTATGGAACTCATTTAGCTTCTTTTAGGATGATTTTTCATTGCTTTTATATCTCTTTTATCTCTTTTTAATTGTATTTTCTCTATTTTGCATTTTCCTTAGTTGTTTTCTTATTTTCTTGCATTTTTTAGTTTATTTTACATTTTCTTCTTCACTTGTTTGCTTTTATTTGATTTTAGGAGAATGGTGATGTTCGAGAAGCTCATTGGCGTTCTCTCGGGGTATACAAAGTCAAGGATATAACCCGGTTCCTCCTCTTGAAGCTCAAAAGTGAAGGAGTGCATAAGCCAAGTCTTCAAGGCCGCGCTCTCATGCCGCATGGACATCAAAGTCAGTGTTGAACCCACCGTGAAGGCCTTTAGTGAATGCCTCCCCCAACATGCATCATATGGAACGCACGGGAGCATCAACGAGCGCATGGAAGACCTCTCCTCTACTACTAGGAGCGGTCGCACGCGAGGGAAGAAAGGTCACGCAGGTGGATGGCGCGGCTGCACAGTTTCCTCCTCCCTATTCCGTACCCATTTTGTTGCGGCCGCGCAATGGGATGAGAGGCCACACCATTTGAGGTTCTTTTTGGACGTCTAACTAACTTCTCTTTAGTTATTTTTACTATATATAGAATTTCTTCATTTTTTAGAGAGAGAATCATTAGAGAAGGATTAGAATTGAACTAGAGTTAGATTTTGATTAGAATTTTAGAGGGAGAAGCTCAAGATTTTGAAGACTTTGTTCTTAGATTTTAGAGAGATAAGCTTGGTATTTGATGATTGTTACATTGTGATCTTCATTCCTCTTTGATATTCATAAAAGTTTTGTAAGAATTCTTTCCTTTTTAATGCAATTTTATGTTTGATTTTTGATACATTGTGGAATTTCATTAGTTTTGTTGGATTTGATTGTTGATATTTGGATTACAATGTTGATGATGGAATTGATGATAAGTTTTGTTTTAATTTTGAAAATTACTATGTGTAGTGAGTAGTTCTTTGCTAGGGAAGTGGTGAAGCATGTCTTAGTGATAATCTATAGCTAATTTAGGGTTTTTGATTGATTTGATGATGTGATTAAATTGGTTGATGAAATTTGTGCATGTGTTTGATTTGAAGAGGAGTAGCTAACCTTGATTTTCAAGCTAGATTGCACAGTTTCCTTTTAGCCTAAACAGTAAGCTCATGTGGAGCTTGGTAATATTGTCTGGCATAACTTGTAGACATGATATCAAGGCAATGACTCATACTGAAGTTGACCCTCACAAATATGTCAGTTCTTGGAATTATGCACAAACCTACAAAAAAGTGTATAATCATTGTATCACACCTATCCCTGATCTTAGTCAATAGCTTGAATCTTCTAAGAACCATCATCATGTTCACCCACCAAAGATGAAAAGGGGGGTTGGTAGACCTAGAAAAAACAAGAAAATGAAAGAAGGAGAGGACCAGCCAGACAAAAGATCAAGAACTATGAGATGCTCTAATTGTAGTTGTTTTGGACACAACAAAAAAACTTACAAAGGAGGGCTGACTGAAAAGAGCTAAGGGCTTGATAAGAACTTGTGATACAAAACCCAAGAGTGAGATATAAAACAAATGTTGCAAATTAAAAGAAGCAAGAGCAAAATCAAAGGGTGAAGGGTCTGGTGCAACAAAGCTCACAACTGTCAAGTCAGCCTCAAAATCTGTCACAATCCCAGAGCTGAGACAAAGATGTAATTTTGATAAATGTGGAAGCTTTTTAGTCATTTTTTAACAACATATTCCTAAGTTTAGTGTTGTTAATACAGTAAACTTTTTAAGATTTGCTTTGTTGAAATAATAACACTCGCTGGGAAATTGGTTCAGGTTTTTGACTAGGTTTGTCTTACTTTTGATGTAACCCTATGATAAAATATGCTTGGGTTGCACAGATATGCTATATATGCATTTTGTCTATGTTACTTCATCTTATCCTTATTTTTTGTTAGCGCACCATTAAGTGTTCATAATTAAAGAAACAAGGGAGTATAACATATAGCAAACACTTTAATTTATATCATTTCAAACTACATCTGAAGACTGAGTTCTCATTGCCACAATCCCACACTTGAACTGCATCTACATCAAAACTACAACCAATAACACCAAATAAATAACAACAACAATCTTAACAACCATATGAACAAAATCAGCAAAGTCATATGTCTTCTTCATGAACTCAGTGAATTCTGCCCTTAATAGTTGAACATATGCTGCTTCTGACATCATGTCACCAGCTCTGCCACCAACCTCCCTTACAATGTGCTCATCAGTCAGCCACAAGAACAAGTCACGGAGCATGCACTTGTAATAGGGCCTTCCAGGATTAACTACTGAGTCTGAGAACCTGATGTCTGCAGATCTTGGAGGATTACAGTTGTAGGTAATGGTTTTAACCCACACACGTCTTATATTTCTGTTGCTTGAAATAAATCTTGTGCCAGAAGAGGAAGCCATTGCAGATTTGAACTTAAAAGTGAGAAAGCGAAAAAAAAAAAACAAAAGAGAAAGAGATTTTAAAACAAAGTATGGAGAAGATTATGTATTTATAAGGTTTAATGTGGTGGGAATTGAATTTTTTCAAAAATAAGGAGGGAAATACTGGAGGGAAAGGTTGGAGGGAGATTAAATGAGAGGGCATTGAAGTCTTTTCCTCTTTATTCAATTAAAATGTTTTACATTAACTAACTAAACTGTAGTAATTAGGTGCTAATTATGAGTGTACCAGTGATAATGAAAATTTAATGAGGTGTATCAAAGATAAAAGCCAGATTTTGGAGTGTACCAGTGATAATTACCCTTCTTTTTTATATAAAGTGAAGTGAATAGGGCCTAAAATTGCAATGCTCAACTGCTTAAGTGTGTTCTTTTTCTCAACTGAAAACCAAGTTTATTTATTAGAAAGATAGGTAGTTACGTTTTTTGTTGCTAGCTCAAGCTCCACTATGTCACAATTCCCTTAATTTTAGGAAGTGCAACAAGTAGAAGCAACTTCACTAATTTTACTGAAAGTGTTTGACCACTTAGGCCTTGTTCTCTTCACCTTATAAAAATAATATTAAGTAAAAATAATTTCAGTTCAGTAAAATTAATTTCAGTTCAATAAAAATAATTTCAGTTCAGTAAAAATAAGTTCAGTTTAGCAAAATTCAGTTTTCTTAAAGAAGAATTATAATAGAAAATCAGTGAAAAATAATTTCAGCTCAGCAAAAATAATTTTAGTTCAGTAAAGTTAATTTAAGTTCATTAAAAATAATTTAAGTTCAGCAAATATAATTTTGTTTCAGTAAAACAGTTCAGCAAAAATAAGGTGAAGAGAACAGGGCCTTACTTACTTATCTCCACGGATTTTGACTAAGTAAACACACGTTAAAAAGATATTTTCCAAACTGATTTTCTAAAAGACAAGTGAAATAATTAAACATAAAATCTTTAACTTTAAAAAGATATTTGCCAAAACTGATTTATCAAAAAGATAAGTGAAATAATAAGCCCCACCCTAATTTGAGATGGAGGTGTTACAAATGGTATCAAAGCAACCCTGCGACCTCATGATGATTGTGGATACTTAATTCAATGTCAGTCGCCCAGCGGAGGAGAATTCTAAGGCTATATGGCCATATCTAGACTAGATGTAACACTTTGGCTACCTAAAGGCCATTAGTCGTAATACTAGGGTCCTTAGGGATCCAGGCACAACGAAGGTGTTCAATTCTCAAGTGGGGGTGTATGTAATACCCCTCAAGATTGCATTTAAGGAGCTTAATATATTACTCACCTCATACCAACAAGATGGGATGGGTAATATATTACTCTGGGTATGAGTAATATATTAAGGACTTGTGAGAGGTTCTGGCTCACAAACAGAGGGAGGACAAATGTGCTTGATATATTACTCGTGCACACGAAAATTTGAATTAGGTTGCAATTTACAATTTATAACAATTTTCGAGTTGCAATTTGCAATTAAATGGATACAATTTGTAAATTTTCCTTCAAAAATAGAGAAAATTTTGTATAAATCGTGCAACACACTTAGATAATTTACAAAAAAGAGTACAGTACAAAAATGTCTTTCTTAGGTATCACAAGAGTCAGAAGACAATTAATAACGAGTATTTGTTTTTGTTTTTGTTTTTTATTTTAGAACAAAACAACGAATATGTGTGCACATAAAGTCTTGCTTAAAAAAAACAAAGACAAATGTAACTAATTAAGATGTAACTTATCATAAACGTGAGTTACGTTTTGTAGATATTCTTTTTTATTTTTTTGTTTTTTGTAAGAAAAGAAGGGCTCAACCAAGCCAAAACCTCTCACAAGTTCTTAATATATTACTCATACCCATAGTATACTCAGAGTAAGGAACTTAGGGCATGTTCTCATTTACTTAATTTTAGTTCAATTCAGTTCACTTCAGCTCCAATCAGTTCAGTTCAGTTCGATTTAGTTCAGTTCAGCTCAGCTCCAATCAGTTCAGTTCAGCTCAGCTCCTAATTTTCCTTTCTTATAAAATATTCAGTTCAGCTCCAATCAGTTCAATTCAGTTCAGTAAATGCGAACAGACACTTAATATATTACTCATACCCAGAGTGCACACGAGTGAGGACAAAATGTGCTTGATGGCATTTCGTGACAATAGACCTCCCTCTAATTTGGGGTCGGGGTGTTACACTAGCGGTAAGGTTTGCATATTCTAATCATGAGGTTGTGGAACCAACTCCTACTAGAGCCATTTTGGGATACAGATTCCCTTCCCCTTCCCCCTGCTCTTCCAAAGTGCTTAATCCGCTAGATTGGACCGAAAGAACTTGTGAGAGGTTCTTGCTCGGTTGAGCCCTTCACCTTACCAAAAAAAAAAAAAAAAAAAAAAAAAAACAAAACGTAACTCACGTTTATGACAAGTTACATCTTAAATTAATTATTTTATTTTATTTTATTTTTTTTGAAACAGTCTTTGTTTTTTTTAAGGAAGACTTTATGAACACAAATATTCGTTGTTTTGATCTAAAATAAAACAAAAACAAAAACTCGTTATTAAGTGTCTTCTGACTCTTGTGATTCTAAAGAAGGCATTTTTGTACTGTACTTTTTTTTGTAAATTATTTAAGTGTGTTGCACGATTTTATGTGCTATACCCAGTTAATTCACTAGATAAACAAATTTTAGGGGTATAATCGTCTTTTCAAGTAGCAGTAGAGAGGTACATATGTCATTTTATGTACTAGTTGAGGGGTACATGTGTAATTTCCTTATCAAACAATAAATGTAAGTTGCAAACAGTAATTTGACAACTCACAAAAAATATTGAATAAATGACCACGCTTTTTCAATATATTTATAGAAATGTCACAAGATTAACACAAATTCGTTTATCTGGCAAATAAACTTGTATTTGCCTCGATTTTATACAAAAACTTTCTTTAATTATAAAGGAAAATTTGCAAATTGTAGCCATTTAATGTTAGTATTTTGCAAATTGCAGTCATTTTAAAAAAATTGCAACTTGCAGCACAAAAGTTGTTATAAATTGTAAATTGCAACCTATTTCAATTTTTTCATCGGTTTGCGTGTCAAAAAATGTTCGTTTAAGGTTTTAACTTGCATTGGGACGCTTGTTAACAAGATTTTTTTTGGTGTAAAACGAGTAATTTTTTTAAAGGTGTGTAATTAAAAAATGGAAATTTTGCCAATTGCAGTCATTTAAAGTTTATATTTTGTAAATTGCAGCCATTTAAATAAAATTACAAATTGCAGCCTAGAAGTTCTTATTTGCAACCCAATTCAACTTTTTCATTGGTTTGCGTGTCAAAAAATATACGATTAAAGTTTTAGGGGTCATTTCAAAGTCGACAATGCGTTTTGCTCAATATGAATTTCTAACCCGAACCAACATTTTGCTCAATATGACCCTTGCACCATCTAAATTTATCACAAACATCACACTTTGTAATACAATCTTTGTGATTTTTTTGCCGAATTGGAGCTCCTAATTGCAAATTTTCCAAGAGGATGACAAATTAGAGTGTGTGGTCATCTTTACAAATTAACCAAGGTGTGGCTGTACTTTACACAACTATAGGAAGCTGTTTTTATACACAAACTAGCCGTTATAAATGGCAACGACTAGGTTTTTTTTTTTTTTTTTTTTTTTTTTAAGTAGCCGTTATTAGATTTGAGTATATGGTGAATTAAATTTTATCAAAGCGGTATATGGTGAATTAGTAAACTAACACAAACTGCAGGCTAACGTCTGTTAAGAAAATAGGCATTTTGTGCTAATTTGTAAAAAGTGAGTGGTATTTGGTGAATTCGAAAAAAGTTGGTGGTATTTGGTAAATTTTTTTTAAGCTAAATGGTATTTGGTGAAAAATGCGTTCATTTTATAGATTAACGGATGAACAAGGGAATATAAAAGATTTTTTTAATCTTAATATATAATTAAAAAAAAATAGTATTGTGAATATGATTTTCTATTTGGAACAGCAATGCAAATTTAAGTTGAATTTAGATTTAGAAATTTAAAAGGTTAAGAATCACTAATTTACTATGACAATATGTTGTTCGTTACTTTTTTAATCTTTTCTTATTTATTTATAAAGCAAAGAAAAAATATTTTATTTATTTAAATTTGTTTTTATTGTTCATCTTTTTTGGGTTGTTTAGACTATAGATTCTTTTTTATTTAAAATAAATTATCTTATCTATAAATCTATTAATTAATACTAAAACAAAATATTGCTGACATCATCAACCCTTAAATTAACATTAAAAAAATTTCCGCCATTATTTATTTTATAAAAGAACAGAGTAATCCATACAAAACTTGTTAGATTTCGGGAAACTCCTCAATCTGGAGTGTGTACCATTAATCAATATACATAGAGTTTTTCAAGGCTCATAAACCTAGTACGATAAAGATACATACAAATATTATTATAATATACGACAAATATTATCATAATTATAATATCTATCACACCCTCGCAGCCATAGCGCAAGGAGGTTGTATGCTAAGACTGGATCTAAAATCCAAAATTAAGTCTCGTGGTAGGCCTTTTGTGAAAATGTTCTCAAACTGATATCTAGAAAAACATGGAGAACCCGAACTTTTTCCAAAGCAACCTTTTCTCCGAACAAAATGAATATTCATCTCCACATGCTTGGTGCGTTAGTTGCTATTGTACCGGGTTGCTAGAAAGGTAGATAGTACTGACATGATCACATATATAGAGTTTTACAAGACTCATAAACCTAATACGATAAGGATACATAGTATATACAAATATATTATCTTAATATGCAACAAATATTATCAATTTATTATAACTATAATATCCATCAAAACTAAGTAACACCAGTAATAATCAGGGGCGGAGCCATCGGGGGGAGGAGCTGGTGGAGGCCCGACCCCCGTGGCCCAAACACCAATTTCAGTAATTGTTAGTGGCCCCCCCTTATAATACTACTATATAAATTAAATGTCAGTGGTTATGTTTATGTGGGTCGTCTTAGTTCAGTGGTTGAAGACTTGTGAGGGTGGAATTTCGCTACAACGGTCCTTATTCGATCCCCACTTACTTCTTTTTGCACATTTTTTTATACCTTTCTTTGATTCATTAATTTTCCCTATATTTCGTTTTATCCTTGCATCTTTCATTTAATTAGTTTTTCTAATACTCCATTTTTTTTTTAATTATTATTAACTCTTCTTATTTTTATGTACTTTTGCACTTATCATTATATGTTGTACAAATCTTGGCCAATGATACCTTTAGTAAACAACGTTATAAAAATTACTATTTATGTAGTAGTTTATTTGACTAATATATTGATTTCAATCACTAACATTCTACTTAATTGATGAATTGAATCATTAACATATTATTTAATCACTAACATTCTACTCATGGGCGCCATGAAGGAACAAGGGGGGACCATTGTCCCCCCACTTTCGAAAAAAAAAAAAAAACTGAGGAAAAAAAAAATTTAGGAAAAAAAATAAAACTGGGAAAATAGTTATAAAAAATTGAGTGTAAAAATAAACAAGAAGTTTGCTTTAGCTAAGTTGGTAGTGGGCACAAAACAATATGTCAAGGGGCCTAATTTCAGGTTTACCTAGATCAGGGTTCGAATCCCCTTATAACATCATTTTTTTAATTTTTTTTTTGTGAGTGTTTTATTTTAGGTTATTTTGACTTTTACCACCCGCAAAAAACGAAAAAATTTGCTATTACCACATCCATAAAAAAAAAAGTTTATTTTACGACCACATAAAAAAAAAAAATCCCCACTTACTTCTTTTTGCACATTTTTTTTATACCTTTCTTTGATTCATTAATTTTCCCTATATTTCGTTTTATCCTTGCATCTTTCATTTGATTAGTTTTTCTAATACTCCATTTTTTTTAATTATTATTAACTCTTCTTATTTTTATGTACTTTTGCACTTATCATTATATGTTGTACAAAACTTGGCCAATGATACCTTTAGTAAACAACGTTATAAAAATTACTATTTATGTAGTAGTTTATTTGACTAATATATTGATTTCAATCACAAACATTCTACTTAATTGATGAATTGAATCATTAACATATTATTTAATCACTAACATTCTACTCATGGGCGGACCCATGAAGGAACAAGGGGGGACCATTGTCTCCCCACTTTCGAAAAAAAAAATTGAGGAAAAAAAAATTTAGGAAAAAAAATAAAACTGGGAAAATAGTTATATAAAATTGAGTGTAAAAATAAACAAGAAGTTTGCTTTAGCTAAGTTGGTAGTGGGCACGAAACAATATGTCAAGGGGCCTAAAAAAAAAAGTTTATTTTACGACCGCATAAACAAAAAATCCCCACTTACTTCTTTTTGCACATTTTTTTTATACCTTTCTTTGATTCATTAATTTTCCCTATATTTCGTTTTATCCTTGCATCTTTCATTTAATTAGTTTTTCTAATACTCCATTTTTTTTAATTATTATTAACTCTTCTTATTTTTATGTACTTTTGCACTTATCATTATATGTTGTACAAAACTTGGCCAATGATACCTTTAGTAAACAACGTTATAAAAATTACTATTTATGTAGTAGTTTATTTGACTAATATATTGATTTCAATCACTAACATTCTACTTAATTGATGAATTGAATCATTAACATATTATTTAATCACTAACATTCTACTCATGGGCGGACCCATGAAGGAACAAGGGGGGACCATTGTCTCCCCACTTTCGAAAAAAAAAAAACTGAGGAAAAAAAAATTTAGGAAAAAAAATAAAACTGGGAAAATAGTTATATAAAATTGAATGTAAAAATAAACAAGAAGTTTGCTTTAGCTAAGTTGGTAGTGGGCACGAAACAATATGTCAAGGGGCCTAATTTTAGGTTTACCTAGATTAGGGTTCGAATCTCCCTTGTAACATCATTTTTTTTATTTTTTTATTTTTTTTTGTGAGTGTTTTATTTTAGGTTATTTTGACTTTTACCACCCGCAAAAAACGAAAAAATTTGGTATTACCACATCCATAAAAAAAAAAGTTTTATTTTACGATCACATAAAAAAAAAAATTGGCTTTTACCAGCAATCACCTCCAACTAACGGATTCCATCCATAAATCTGTTAGGGGCGTACTATGTCCACGCGCCAACATATTATTGGGTTTTGTTTTTTTATTTGTAAATTTATTTATTTTTTTACCCAATAATATGGTGACACATGGACATGATAGGCCCCACTAACGAATTTATGGGCATAATCCGTTAGTTGGTGGTGATTGGTGGTAAAAGTCAATTTTCATTTTTTTATGTAGTGATAAAATAAATTTTTTTTAATGGAGGTGGTAAAAGCAATTAAGTTGTTTTTTGGAGGTGGTAAAAATAAAAAATTCCTTTATTTTTATTTTAACCAAACCACTCGACTACTCCCTTATTCCTATTTCCCAACCACGAGGCACGAACCACCACCCACGCGGCCACGAGTCACGGACTGCAGCGAGCATTTTCGGCAAATGTTTGCTAAGAAATCAACATCACAAGATAATATGGCATTCGAATCCCCTTTGTAACATCACTCCTTTTTTTTTTTTGAGGAGTGTTTTTATTTCAACCATACCACTCGACTACTCCCTTATTCCTATTTCCCAACTAAACCCAAATTACTTGTATTGTGTACCCGTTTTTTTTTTTTTTAAATAGGTTGATGTTAGTTGAATTATCGAAATTGTCCCCCATTGTCAAATTTCTAGGTCCGCCACTGATTCTACTAATATATTGATTTTAATTGCTAACATTCTACTTAATTGATGAATTGAATTATTAACATATTATTTAGTAACTTTTTTGTTACAAACTTCTCCCTTTATCTCTTTTTGATAGTTATACTTTGACTTTTACAGTATGTATTCAATATAAAGTTAGTAAAACTTCTTGTTTAAAAAAAAACAAGGTTAGTAAAACTTCTTGTTTAAATAAAAACAAGGTTAGTAAAACTTATAAGAAAAAAGATATTTTGAAAATTCATTATTTCATGTTTAATCCAACAACAACTCACATACATGATATGGTTTAGAGGTTTACATTTGTGTCTTTCTACAGTCAAAAGGTTTTGAATATTGACCACCAAACTCAAACAAAATGTAATTATATGTATAAAAAAAAGACGGATTAATAAAAATACAATCAAAGCTAAGGTAACTCATAATACTGCACAACCATAAAATTTTGCAATGAAATAATTAATAATACAATACAATTTAATAATATAAAGTATATATATTTCGGTCCCCTCAAGTTTAAAAACTTGGCTTCGCCCCTGCCAGTAATAATGACTGAGTAGCCCCTAGAACACCAAACGAGTAACCCTATAACACCGACGAAGTAATCCCTTTAACACTGACCAAGTAACCCCTACTATACTAACGAAGTAACCCCTGCCACACGATATGGCCAGTCACATATTAACTTAATTTCATTGTAGGAAGTCTAGGTTATAGCCTTGTAGAGTTATAGGCTTCTACGCATATCATTACTTTTTATTTAAATGAGGGAAAAAAAAAAGAATAATTGTGGACAATAACGTTGTTAGCAACTTTTGTTGAGATAAGTATAGTTTGTTATGCTCCACATTTTATGGTTCCATAGTTAAATAAGTACAAAATCTTACAATGTGAAAAAACACAAAGGATTCACACTACTTAAATTAATTAAAATGAGTGGTAGCAACGAACTAGCAATATTAGGTTTCAATAAATAAATAAATAAATAAATAAATCAATATCAGTCTTACGATCAAATTACAAACCAGGCCAATAGGCCATGTCATCTTATCTTGACTAATTGTTCTTTTGTGTATGAATAGGGCATTGCGCTACCAATTCAGGCCATACCATCATATTTCAATGATTGTGGTTTTGCCTATAAATATGGCATCGTGCTACCAATTCAGGCAACAAAAAATCTCAAAATAAAAACAATAAGCTAAGGGCTTGTTTGACATTGTTTTTTGTTTTTAGTTTTCAGTTTTTTTGAAAACCAAAAACCAAAAACAGGAAACAAGAAAAAAGTGTTTTCACTTTTCTGTTGTCAGTTTTCAAAATTATCATGATTTTAATAAGTTTGACTAATTTTTTATTCATTATATGATATGTATCATATGATTTTAAAAAATAAAAAACCAAAAAACAGAAAACCAATGTGATGCCAAACGAACCCTAAGAAAAAGAAATGGGGATTTTGCCTCTGTCATTTGCTATTCGAACCGCACTACCTGAAGGTTGTTACGTAGTGATTGAGACGACAGAAGGTAACCGGCAAGGTTGTCTTGTGTTGTCTGAAACGGCTAGTGTTTTCGACTCATTTGCAAGGTTCGCTGTTGAGCCGGCGAGCGATGGTCTTGTGCACATAAAATCTCGCTACAACAATATGTACCTATGCAGGTCATTATTCCTTAACAATTTTACATACTCCCTCCGTGTTTTTCTAAGTGTTACAGTTTGACCGGCACATAGTTTTAGGCAATTTAATTGACTTTAAATAAAATAAGAGGTAAGTGGGGTATTTGGAGTATTAAAAAATTGTAAAAGAAAGATATTAGAGTTAATAGTTTATTGAAAAGTAATGAATGTGAGAGGAAAAATATAATATATACTACGTAAAAAAAGTAGTAGTGGCCTAGTGGGTTTGAGTGGAGACCATGAGAGGAGAGAGATATAATATTTTAATGTAATTTTATGCCAAAAAAGAAAGTGTAACACTAATTAAAATACGGCCGAATTTGATAAGTGTAACACTTATTAAAACACGGAGGGAAACTTCATTCCATGCATTTTATTTTACGTACTATTTATTTATTTATTTATTTATTTATTCCTACTTTTCATTTAGACTACATGAATATTATTGTGTCTAGTTTGGGTAAATATATTTAAAGGCAGCAAAATAATCTCCTTGTAGTCTGTTAAATATATTTAAAGTGTTACAGTTTGACCGGCACATAGTTTTAGGCAATTTAATTGACTTTAAATAAAATAAGAGGTAAATGGGGTATTTGGAGTATTATTTCCGATTTAATATAGTACTTCCTCCATTTCTTTTTTAGTTGACACGTTTCTTTAGTCATGTTTGTCAATGCACAAATTCAACCATTCATATCTTATGGCCGCTAGGTTGATGGGTGGTGGTGTCCGCGACTGAGGGGTGGTTCTAGTGGCGGCTAGGGTTGGCTAAGATGTGGTTGTGGTGGTTGTGAGGAGAGAGTAATGGGGTATTCTAAGCACGTGACACTCACGTGAGGGGGTCAATGTCGTTAAAAGTCAACCGGGGTAAGGTGTGTTTTTGCAAAAAAAAAAAAAAAAAAAAACTGATTTTAGGTGTGTTTTAACAAAAAAAAAATTATAAGGTAAAGGTTATTAAAGGTGTTATTTGACAAATTTTCCTAATATTATAAATAAAATAAATTTCGTTTATAAAATATTCAAAAATACAGGTGATTACAGGTCGGGGTACCGACAATAGGCGAGGTGGGATGGGGAGGAGGCTTTTAGTGGAGGGGGCGGAGGTTAGATTGTCGGTGGTGGGATGGTGGCTGGGTTAGGGTTTGTGTATTTATTTTTAGTTTTTTTAAACGAGTGGAGTAGTGACACGTGTAACGAGTGGATCCCACTAACGGATTCCATCCAAAAAACCGTTAGATGGTGGTGAAATCCTATTTTTTTTTTTTTTGTGGTGTTATAATAAAAGTTTGAAAATTTGTGGTGTTATAATCAAATTTTAGAGAAATTTATGGTGTTATTTTAAAATTTTTCCTATATATAATACCCGAGCTATGCTCGATAATTTAAATTATTGATTCTTATGATATAAAAGTTTTAGAGAAATATAACATATAGTCAATTATAATAGTAGGTATTTAAAAAAAATATAACTATAAATACCTATAATAAAATTTTTAATGCTTTTTTTTTTAAAAAAAATTGAGTTTAGGAGGGAAAATTCCCTCCAAAAATAATCCTACTTTAGAATAGAGTAAGAAGAAGTCTCTATATAATTAAATATAAGTCAATGTTCAACCAAAAATTCTACAATAATGCCATTCTTTAAAAATGACACAACAATTTGTTGATGTTGCTAACTTTAATTGGCCTGTATTTAGTATTTTTATTATCATTTTGAATTATTTTTAATGTCCATAATGTATTAAAATTTTATTTTTGTATGTATTCTTTTTAATACATGTATTTTTTTTTTAAGAAATACATAGTTTTAAATTATGAAAGTCTATTTTTATAATATTAATTAATTTTCAAATTTATAATTATAGTTAAACTAGAAATCAAAAAATTAAAATTGTTCATCATGGTTCATATTATTCCTCAATCACGTCATATATTAGCTCCCCATTTCCAAAATCAATGTTAGTTGTTGATAAATTTGTAAATCCAAACTAAATTCAGGATAAAAATTGGGAAACAAATTGTGTTTTTGCTTTATTGTTTTTTTAATTTTTGATTGGATATTTAGTGAAAAAACTACCTAATAAAGCCTAAAATTTGTGAGAAACTACCTAATAAAAAAAATGTTGTAATAAACTACCTAATAAAAGATAAAATGTTGTAATATACTACATTTGACCGAAATTCTACCGCTGACTTAATTTTAGGATGTTAATCCACCTTAGAATACCCCCAAAACCACCGTGAGGGTTGGTTTTCAAGGTGGTAAGGTTAATTTCGGAATGGTTGGAGGATGTTCCGAGTTGGTGAGGGTAGATTAGTGCTTTATGATGGTGGTTTTTAAGGTTAG
The DNA here is from genome assembly GCF_001683475.1 of Chenopodium quinoa. NCBI lineage: Eukaryota > Viridiplantae > Streptophyta > Magnoliopsida > Caryophyllales > Amaranthaceae > Chenopodium > Chenopodium quinoa. The sequence goes on along the minus strand of NW_018742329.1, from coordinate 8,912 downwards.
AGGTGGTGGTTTAAGGGTTAAAAGGTAGTTTTGTGAATGAAAGTGGTGATTTTGGAAGTGTTTTGAGGTCGATCGTCGGTGGAAATTCGGTGTAGGTAGTATTTTACAACATTTTACCTTTTCTTAGGTAGTTTTTTACAACATTTTACATTTATTTGGTAGTTTACTACAACGTTTTTTTATTAAGTAGTTTCTTGCAAAATATGGCCTGGGTTTTAGTAGATGTTTCTCACAAAAAGCCCTTTTTTTATTTTAGGTTTCTGTTCATTAAAAAAATCTCTACAACAATCTCATTTATAAGTATTTGCAAAGGACGAATTCCACTTTGAATGGTTTGAAATTATAATTTAGGAAAATTTGATAAATACCACCATCTATTGTTGCCAAAATTGAAAATAACACCTCAATTTTTTATTTTTTTTTTTTAATTTTACCACCTATTTTTTTCCTAAACTTTTGAAAATCCCATCTCTTTCTCAGATGACGTCATTGTGGGTCCCACATATTCGTTTTCCCTCTCTTTCCCACTTTAAAATATTACGATGAAAACGTAATTACTAGTATGTAATAACACGAGAAGCATGTCGTTTGATTAAATTGACCTAAGGTCCTAGATAATTAATTCCTAATTCTGATTATAGCCTTGGTTGTCATTGTAACATATAATATTATGGATGCAGAAAATCTGAAGAGAGTGAGCTAATTGCTGCTGCAGCGAGTGAACGCAAGGAAAACATCGCAAAATGGAGCTGTACGTTGTTTAGAGTTGAACCGAGAGAGCGTGAGCTTCTTGATTTTTATCATACTGGGACTGGGAAGCTAGTTTCTTTTGACTGGAACGGAGATATTCATGGCCCTTTGATTTTACCTGGTCCTGGTGATGTAGCAGTCGGCTCAGTTCTAACAGTTGATGTTGAGGCGATAGTAAGACTGCCTAAACGTGTTTCATTCAAAGGCGATAATGGTAAGTATTTGAGTTATCATATGGCTGGTGAGGTACCGTACAACTCGTTTACTCGTGATGATAACATCGATCAAGTGTCACATTATGAGATCATTGAAAATAGACACGCAGAAATTCGTATCAAATCGTCACATACTAAGAAGTTTCTGAGATATGGTGATAACGGTTGGATTGTGGCTGATGTTGCCTCAATAGAACCGGAGAAGTACAACCGAAACGAAATATTTAAGGTTGTTAAGGTTGGTGACAATGTCATTGCGTTGCGAAATGAAGCCGGTCAGTTCTGCAAGAGAGTGGAGGATGAAAATGGGATCAGCTGGTTAAGAGCTTGTAACGAAAGCTATGTAGAACACCAAGGTCGGTTTGTAGTGGGAGAGCCTGTGTTTGCTAGGAGAATGGATGTCCAATTTCAATTTAAAGATGCAAAGATTTACGGCAAAGAGGTATGCCAAACTGCAGCTATATCAGTTGTTAACGGAACTGATGAAAAACATGAGCTTTCACAAGGATTTTCTTATACTAAAACTCATTCCGGTACTTGGGGTTCAAGTGATCAGCTTGAAATAGGAACCGAGGCAACTCTGACTGCCGGCGTCCCTTTCTTTTCTGAGGCAACATTCAAGCTTAGTGCTGCGTACACCAGAACTTGGACTCGAGGAATATCTGAAGACCATTCCAAGCAACTTACGTCGACTTATACAGTCCCTGTGCCTGCTAAGACTAAGGTAACGGTCAAAATAAATGAAACAAAGTGTTAATTTTATTAATATGATAATATTGGGTACAATCTGTAATTTGCTCATCTGATTCGATCTCCACTTTTATCTTTGACTTGTTTCACGGGCTGAGTTGACTCTTGATTGAGGGCCGACGAGGCTTGATCTCTATCAAAGATATCTGATGTAGACCTTTGACTTGGGTTTTTGATTGAGGGTCGACGAGGCTTGATCTCGATCAATGACTTCTTGATGTATAGGCTGAACCGGTGATCTTGTAGAGTAGAACGGCACGTCTTGAGAGGTTTTTCCTGTATTTGATTCTCCTTGTTTTTTCTAGGTTTTTCTCTGTAGATTTTTCTCTCTTTTAGGTTTTTCCTTCTGTTTCCTTTTTTCTCTCCAAAATGAAATAGAGATAGCTCTATTTATAGAGTGAGTGACTCTTAGGGTTAGGGTTTGATGTGCATGGAGGTGGGCCTGCTTGATTATCATAACCCATTTTTAGTGGGTTTTAACTATTATATAAACAATTTAATTAAAATAACTAAAATGGGCCAATTAAATTTATTCACCCAATTTAATTAATTTTAATTAATAGTCAAATTAGCATCAAGTCAATAAATTGACTTTTGACCCATATATTATCCAATGTGGCACTTATATAAATTTTTTGTGCCTACAGTAAGTTTATATATTTGTATTTTATTTATTTTTTTCAACGGAATACTTTATTTAATAAAGCGTAAATAAACATAGAGAAACAAAACTAACTATGTACTACGGTGTATAGCTATGTTTTGAAATTGTAACTCACTTATTGCATAAATTTAAATCATTAATCCAGACTTAGGGATTAAGATGAATCATACCAATTTAAGCAAGCTTAACATTTGCAGTAAGTTACAATGATTATTCATCATCAAAAGAAATTAAATTGATGAAATTCTTTACAAAGTATTTGCCTCACTAATGAAGTTAAATACTAGTACTTAAGTAGTCAAGTTTGTAGCGGATTTCCTCTCTATATTTTAAGTTTCACCAACCTAGCTACTAATTGAACATGTATGGACAAACATAAATTAACACTTTAACGACAAATTATTTTAGCAGCCGTTACTTTTTTGATCCAATTAACTTTGAATCCTTTATTTGCTCTTTTTTCTTGTTCGTTATCTGATCTTTTGTTTCTTTATAAATTTGTTTACTAAAGAACGGCAGAGAATCAATACTTTATACTCCTACTTCGTATATAACTAGATGAAGCCCGTACGATGCACGGTTTGTTTGATTTTTTTTTAAATAATTTTTTTTTTATGAGCCTAAAATTTGTTATATATTTAGATAAAATTCCTAATATTAAAAGATAATATATAATTAATTTAAACTTAAAAATCTCATTCGCCAATTTTGCTTACATTGCATTTAAATTATTTAATTCTAAAAGAAATTAATAATCTCTTATTTAATTGGCTACTACTAAGATTTATAATCCTACATGACGCGCTGAGAAAATTAGATCCTACGTGACTCTCTAAAAACTCGGGAAAAATCTTCCCTTTATATATATATATATATATATATGTATATATATATATATATATATATATATATATATATATATATATATATATATATATATATATATATATTAGATTAGTCTTTAATCCCAATAATAAATCTTATTGATCTACTCAGTAGAGATTACTAGAAACTTATTGTTCGGGCGAGCGAGGTTGGCTGGGTCAGCGAGTAATATGAGGAGTAATTTTATCTAGTAGACTGAAATTATTATAAATGGTTCCAAAATCTAATGTTCTCTTGATACATGACAATTTTGGGATAAAGAGTTTTTTTGTTTTTTTTTTAATGTTGGGATAAAGGATTGTTATATACTCCCTGGTGCACTGTACAGTCGTACACCCAACTAATTCAAGGATAGTTTTGCTCTTCATTTGATGATTAAATGAAAAACAATTATCAAAATGAGAACAAGGGTGTACAGTACGCCCAAGTGTATATAACAAATGTCAGGGATAAAGAGTTTAATATATATTTTTGAAACGGGATGAAGAGTTTAATAGCATGACTTGGTACTCGTATAATCGTATTATTCATCAATACATAAAATTATTAAATAAAAACCTAATACTTTTTCCGTCCAAGAATAATTGATACATTTAATTTTTTTTCATTATTTATATTCTAGCTTTGACCATAAATTTATAATAATGTATTAAAAAAAATTATGATAGGTTGTTACATAGATATTAGTATAAAGTTTCATAATACCAAATTTTTTGATAATTTTACAAATATTTAATTATGTATGGTTAAAGTCAAATTTGTGCATTGTCATGTGGTATATGCGCCAAATAAAGTTTGATTGTTTCAATCATTTTGAAAGAGAATATAAAAATAAGATAGGAAAAAAATATTCCTAAAACATAAGGAGTAAATTGGTATTTGGTACGAAAAAAAAAAAAAATCTATGGAGTACTAAAAATTGTTGATAAATTTGTAAAATATGGGAAACACATAATTAGAAGGTTATGTTGAGGAAAGATCAATAAATTACTCGTATGTGACTTTATAAGACACGTGTATTTGTACATGAGAATTAAGCCCTGTTCTTTTGAGCTGTTGTAGTTTGCTTTGCTAACACTTGTTATATTGTCAAAAAGTTTAAATGAACAGAGTCTAAGTTGCTCTGCTCTATTTTTCTTGCCAAGAATCTCAGAAGAGCAGGGCCTAAGCTGCTCTGTTGACACTTGCCAGACTTAAGCTTTAAAGAGCGTAGCCTTAATATGAAACATTATACTACGTACTTCGTATAAAACATTGACCTTGGTTAATATTTTCACTTAATTAATACTCCATTAGTTTTTAAATACTTGCTCCATTTCTCCTCTCCATGTGCGGAGTTTTAGGAGAAATTAGAGAAAAAAGAAAATATGGAGGTAATGGGTAGGTGGAAAAATAAAAGATTATAAAAAACAAAAGTAGTAGAGAGAATTGAAGGAGAGAGAATATGAATTAATAAAATATGATCATGGTGGGTCATTAGATCAGAGATTGTAAAAGCTTTTCAAATAAGGAAATGAAACGAGTATTTAAAAACGACCGGAAAAAAAAAAGTAAAGCGAGTATTTAAAATTAAAGGGAATATATACATTGACTTGACCTAAACCAACCAATTTTGATGAAAGCTCACTAAATTCTACTGTATATTTATATTATAGTACCATAAAATATTTCAAGCCGATAGATAAATCTAATCAAATGGACACCAACTAAAAAGTTATTGTTAAACAAAGTCCTAAGCATCCTAACTCCTACCAAGCCTTTGGAGGCTTGACCTAAATTAGGCACGTTTTAACCCAAACCACACTTAAAAAAAATTGAACCTCCCTTGAAACCAGAATCTATTGAAATTCTATGAAATTAGGGTTCTATAAATTACCCTGTTTTCCTCCCATTCTCTCTCCCTCACACAAAACTAACTTCCTTAAATTCCCCTTTTCTCTCTCCTCTTATATCGCTTCCTACCCACTTATTATTCCTTCATTGCCGTCATCTTACCCAACAAATTAATTATTACTCTTGCTGTTACAAATCTCAATAATCCTTCATCATAATCTTAATTAATACCCAAGATAATATATAATTCTTGCTGTTACAAATCTTTTCAACAATCCGCCATCATAATCGTAATTAATCATCTTAACCTTTTAGTTTTATTTTTATTTTCTGGGTTTTTTGAATTTTGTCGATTAATTATGAAATTATTGTTATTTGATGATTAACTCGTTTTTTGATTGAATTATTTTTACAGAGAGAAATCAAAGATTAGCGTGAATGTTTTAATGGAGTCAAAAGGTGGGAAGAAGAAGTCTAGTAGTAGTCGTAATAATTACGAAGCTCCTCTCGGTTACACCATTGAAGACGTTCGTCCTAACGGTGGTATCGAAAAATTCCGATCCGCTGCATACTTTAACGTATGTCCTCTTCAATTTCAATTCTCTATTTTCGTGTTATTCAAAACTCGTATACGACGAATGTATTGTATAAAATTTACGTTCTCAGATTAAGCACAATTAAATTTCTATACATGTAAAATAAAATTAATTGAATCCCTAATAAGTGAACTTTTATGCGATTATTATACATACAGAACAATATACCCGTTGTATACAAGATTTAACGTGATCTGCATTGTCTCTAATTGATTTTTTTTTTTTTTGGTTTGTTTTGCAGTGCGTGAGGAAGCCATCCTGATATTTGCCGGAGTTCAGTAGATTAATTAATTTTTTTTTTTAAACAAAAACCCTAGAATACCAAAAAAAAAACGTTAATTTTGATTTGTAGCCATGACCGTAGATACAGAAAACGTTTCAGCAATCGGGTTCGAGGGTTTCGAAAAACGACTAGAGATAACATTCTCGAACCCCCCAGTGTTCACTGACCCAACCGGGTTAGGACTACGGTCCTTGACTCGACCTCAACTTGACTCGATCCTGGATGCAGCTTCATGTACCATTGTATCCCAGCTTTCGAACACGGTGTTCGACTCGTACGTCCTCTCCGAATCGAGTATGTTCGTGTACGCAAACAAGATCATTCTCAAGACATGTGGGACTACGAAGCTGTTACTCTCGATTGATTCGATACTCAAGCACGCAAACTCGGTTGGACCTACTGTGTCAAGTGTTTTATATTCGAGGGGAAAGTTTAACTTCCCTAGTGAACAGGTTGCTCCTCATAGAAGCTTTTCGGAGGAAGTTAGTTATTTGAACGGGTATTTTGGTAATTTGGCATTGGGGTCGTGTGCTTACGTTCTCGGTGATCCGACGAATCAGAATCGTTCTTGGCATGTTTACGCCGCGGCCGAGGTGGCGGATCGGACGACGGACGTGGTTGGTGTAGAGATGTGCATGACGGGGTTAAAGAAGGAAAAGGCGTTGGTGTTTTATAGAAAGGAGGGGCATTTTGCTAAGGAAATGACTAAAATGTCCCGGATTGATGACGTCATCAAAAGTCACGTGATTTGTGACTTTGACTTTGACCCTTGTGGGTACTCTATGAATGGGGTCGACGGTGGGGCCTACTCAACTGTGCACGTGACCCCCGAAGATGGGTTTAGTTATGCTAGCTATGAGGCCATGGGGTTTGACCTTAGTTCGGTCCGGTTCGAGTCGTTGGTCCAAAGGGTGCTTAGGTCTTTTGAGCCTAAGGAGTTTACTGTTGCTGTCACGTGCTTTGGAGAGGGTTTGGCACGTGAGTGGGTGAATGTGAATGGTGCTGATGTGGAAGGGTTCACGTGCCGAAGTGGTGTGAAGCAAGAGCTGCTAGGTGGCGGGTTTGTTGTATACAAGACCTACGTGGCCGAGACACCAGAGAGGGAGGTGCACACTCCTTTATCTATTTTGGCATTGCCTTGTTGGAGGGCCATGGAAGCAGCCGAAGACAGTGGCGAGGTGGTGGCTTGTGGTAGCGAGATGGTGGCTTATGGTGGAGATATACCGTCTTCCGGTTATGGGGGTCTAATGGGATATAATTTTGTGCCACCCGTTTAATTTATGTAACGAAGTCATTGTAGTAGTAGTGAGAATAAAGGTCACGGTCATGGCCGGAATTGGGTGCTTACTGCTTACTACTTGGTAGTAGTAAGTTGTAAATTTGACAATTTGTGTCTTATGAAGAGACAATGGATATGAGTCTTGTCAATTTTTATGAAATGTGATTATAATGATTTGTGAATTTATATTATCACTAGCTTTTATTTCATGTAGTGGAATTTCTTATAACAATTGCTGTCTGTTACTCGATATATAATCATGTTTGCATCCCTATTTAGCTTCATCTTATCATTTGTGGGCCATTTTTGTATGGTAGTTAAGAGTTTCTCTACCTTGGTATATCCAATGTAATGTTTTTCTAGAATTAGAGCATTATAAAAAGTAGGGGTGAGCATGGGACGGGTACCCGTATCGTTAGTACTAACGGTTCGGGTACCCGATAACCAATATCACTAAAAGTGATATCCATAACCCGAACCGATAAGTTCGGGTATCCGGACTTCGGGTACCCGAATTTTCGAAACGGTTATCGGGTACCCTATAAAGTATCCAATAGTGATAATTAAACTTAAAAAATTAGTTATTATGATATTTTTTTAACACTAATTAACAACAATACTACATGATCTTGACCAAATTATTAATAACATTACTAATTATTGATATTTATAGTGATGATGAAGTAATGTAAAAGTTTAAATATTGAAAAGATAGATTTAAATAGGAAAAAAACAAAATAATTGCTTATCGGAACGGAACGGGTACCCGTTAATTTTAATATGATACCCAAAAACCATACCCGATAACAAATTATCGGAACGGGTACCCGAACCGTTATGGTTATCGGATCGGGTACCCTAATTTTCGGAACGATAACGAAACGGGTTTTCGGGTTTTCAAATTTTCGGGTTTTCGGTTTTTCGGGTAGTTTTGCTCAGCCCTAATAAAAACCATTAATTGTTCGTATGAACTCAGCTCGTAACATAGGTACACCTAACGTAATGTTCCTTCATAGCAAAAGTTAAAGGGCATATATACTTATAGGCTCAAAACTAGTCAATTTTAGGTGAAATTTTTAGAATCACCTCCTCTAATTATTACAATCCATTAAGTGGGGGTTGAGTCGTCCTCTTTAAACTTTGGTCAATAGATAGGTGTGTTTGATATGGTGTATAACTTTTCAATGCACAACATTCAAATTTTGTCGCAAACTGCATTATATTATTAATCATTAATTATTGTCCTTGTAAAGGTTACCCCTTACACAACACAATTAACACAAATAATCATGTCTTCTTATGCTCACCCTGGCCATCAAAAAGCCAAGTATTTTCATCGTCGATCAAACCCTAGCTCTTCTTAGCATCACAATTGGAGTCCTCCATTATTCTTAAGCTCTACGTACCATTTATATGCAACTTTTGGCAACTTGTTAGTTTCCATTTCATCCCAAAAACATTTAGTTCCATATGACAACTCGCATGCATTTATATGAATAATTGATCATACATATATATAGTTTCAAACAAGCACGACGCATATAAAATCAAATAATCAATCAATATGTACATACTTTGTTTAAAACTATATGTTTGTTTGACCATCGGATCGACGCATGAGAATTGCCTCATTTGAAACTGATAATAAATTACATTA
>NW_018742328.1:0-15761 GCF_001683475.1 Chenopodium quinoa | reverse complement strand
GATAACCAGTTTATCCTAAAAGAAATCAAGGGACGGATCTCAATTGAGAAGCCGGTCCCCATGAAGGGTTCTGCAAACAACCGGAACCAAGATAAAATCTGTGCTTATCATGATGACGTTGGTCATCACACCAATGACTGCATCAATCTTATGCGGTACCTAGACCGCCTGGCTGAGCAAGGTGATCTTGACACTTATGTCAAGAAATCTACGGGGAACACTTCCTCAAAAAAGCTGTCGGCCAAAAAGAATCAACAGGCCGACAGCTCCGATACAGATGATGCAGTCGTCTACACCATTGCAGGCGGCTTCTCAGGAGGCGGCCCACTATTAGGGGCAACAAAGATAATATAAGGCGGTTAGATGTAAATTCCGTTCACCAAGAACGGCCGTCCAAATATACATTTCCTGAGATTGTCATCACTGAAGAGGATCTAGGAGGGGTAAGGGGGCCGCATGACGACCCTCTCGTTATTGAATGTAAAGTGGCCAACCAGAGAGTTGGCCGAATCCTCATAGATACCGGGAGCTCCTCAGATCTCATCAGCAGCAAATGTCTGTTGAAACTGAAATATCAGACTGACTGCATACATCCGCCTCCCACCCATTAGTAGGGTTTGGAGGAGGAGTCGTCCACCCACTGGGACGAGTAGATTTACCCATTCGCCTGGGCGAAAAATGGGAAGGACGACACATGGTAGTCCGGTTCCTAGTAGTAGAGGAACTCTCGGCCTACAACATGATTCTGGGTCGACCAACCCTGAATAATTCCAAGGCTGTTATAATCCCGTCTCTTATGTTGCTCAAGTTTGAGAGGGATAATGGAACAGTCGGCTCCCTAAGGGGAAATCAGAGGATGGCCCGAGAGTGCTATCTCTCGGATGTCAAGCCCACTGTTATGGCCACTGGGTCAAGTGGAGAAAAAACAGACCTTGACAATGTCAAGGAGAGTGCGCCTGTTCAAGAAGTAGGCGGCAAAAAAGAGAAAGGCGTCCCAGACAGAGTCCGTAAGAACAGCAAGAAAAGAGCAATCATTGGCAGAGGAGCGGCCGGATGAGTTCCGCCCTCAGCCGGCTGGTGAGCATGCGGACCTGATCTTAGACGACTCACGTCCTGACCGAACAGTCAAAGTTGGGACGACTGCTCTGAGAAACCTTGGTGACGACTTTGACAACCTATTGAAAGAATACAAGGACATCTTTGCATTTGAAGTCCATGAAATGCCAGGCATTAGTCCTGATCTGGCGGTACATAAACTCGCCGTGGATCCGAAAAAGAAGCCGGTACGGCAAAAGAAAGTGGAACCATGGCGAAGAAAGAAGTCAGGCGGCAGCCGCCGAAGTTAAAAAATTACTTGATGCAGGGTTCATTCGGCAATGTTACTTCCCAGACTGGGTTGCAAATGTGGTGCTTGTTAAAAAGCCGAATGGCACCTGGCGAATGTGTGTAGACTACACAGACTTAAACAAGGCGTGCCCCAAAGACAGTTACCCTCTGCCTAAAATTGATAACCTGGTCGACTCAACAGCCGGCCATGCCTTGATGAGTTTCATGGGCGCCTATTCTGGTTTCCATCAAATTCCTTATGGAAGAAAGATCAGGAGAAGACGGCCTTCGTCACTAATCAGGGGTTATATTGTTACACGGTCATGCCGTTTGGTCTTAAGAATGCCCCGGCTACCTTCCAACGAATGATAAACACTGTGTTCTTTGATCAGATTGGGAGAAACGTCGAGGCATATATTGATGATATGATTGTCAAGACTAAACTTCAGAAAGATCATCTGTCGGACCTCCGAGAAACTTTCGCCACACTCAGGCGGCACCATGTCATGCTCAATCCCAAGAAATGTGTATTTGGAGTTGAGTTTGGGAAATTTCTCGGATTCCTTATCAATCAGAGAGGAATAGAAGCGAACCCTGAGAAGGTGCAGGCGGTCATTGACATGCAGTCGCCTCGTACCATCCGAGAGGTTCAGAAGTTAACAGGTTGTCTGGCGGCCTTGGAAGATTTCTAAGCCGATCAGGCGACAAATGCCTATACTTTTTCCAGGCAATTAAGAAAAAGGCAAGGTTTGAATGGGGGCCGGATGCTGAGGCCGCCTTCCAGAAATTAAAAGTTCACTTGCATTCCTTGCCGAGGTTGGTCAGCCCTTGCCCAAAGAGGTTCTCTACATGTACCTGGCCGTCTCTGATCATGCGTTAAGCGCTGTTCTCCTTGCTGAAAGGACGGCTGTCAGCTCCCGGTCTACTTTGTCAGTCACGTACTGAAAAATGCCGAGTTGAGGTATCCCCTAGTGGAGAAATTTGGTCTTGCACTCTTCATGGCTGTTAAAAAATTGAAGCCCTACTTTTTGGCACATACAGTCGTCGTGTATACAGACCAACCTATCAAGCGGCCGCTGACCATCATGGAGTCGTCAGGCCGAATGATCAAATGGGCCATAGAAATACAGAGCCTCGAAGTTACTTTCGAGCCTAGAAAAGCAGTGAAGGGGCAAGCCTTTGCTGACTTTATTGTAGAGATGACTCGTCCTCCTGACTCTCAAGTTCCAGACCAAGTATGGAAGGTATATGTGGACGGAAGCTCTACTTCAAATGGTTGTGGATCAGGCGTCATATGTCAGTCGCCAGAGGGCGACATGTTCGAGTATGCTCTACGCTTCAGTTTTCAGGCTTCAAACAATGAGGCAGAATATGAAGCTTTACTAGCCGGGATCCGCATGTGCAAGGCGGAAGGGGCAAGAAAAATAGACGCCTGTTCCGATTCACAATTGATAGTGAGTCAGTACAATGGCGAATACGAAGCAACCCATCCGGCCATGATCAAGTATTTACAGGCGGTCCGACAAGCAGTCGGCTCCCTTGAGGATTTCCATCTGATCCAAGTGCCGAGATCAGAAAACAACCAGGCGGATGCACTGTCAAAATTAGCATCATCCGCCTCCTCTGATACTCCTCGAACTGTTTTTTGGGAAGTAATGGAGAAGAGAAGCATCGAGGAAAACCCTATTGGAATCCTAGACAGAAGCTCAACCTGGATGGATTCAATCAGGGCATATCTGACAAACGGTACACTGCCGGATGATCCTCAACAGGCGGCAGCACTGAAAAAACGAGCCACATGTTTTGAAATGATTAAGGGAGAACTTCACAAGAGGGGGTACCTTCAACCCTTCTTAAAGTGTGTTACTCCAGAAAAGGGACGAGAGATACTAGATGATCTTCACTCTGGTTACTGTGCTTCTCATATAGGTGTAGGATGCTTGCTCAAAGGGCAAGGCGGCAGGCTACTTTTGGCCTACTTTGGAAGCAGATGCAATGGAGATGGTGAAAAAATGTGACAAGTGCCAAAGGTTTGGCAAACTAATTCACCGTCCGGCTACTGACCTCACTACCATTCACAGCCCACTACCGTTTGCTAAGTGGGGCATGGACATTCTGGGTCATATACGCCTGCTACAGGCGGAAGGAGGTACATACTTGTTGCCGTCGACTACTTCACTAAATGGGTAGAGGCGGAGGCTGTAAAGGGAATCAAGACGAAAGATGTAATTCATTCATTTGGAAAAATGTCATCACTCGGTTCGGGGTTCCCATGTCTTGGTTTTGATAATGGTCCCCAATTTGAGACGCCTGTTCTCAAAGCTGGTTGGGTGACCAAGGAATTGCAAACTACTTTGCATCTGTCGGCCGTCCACAAGCAAACGCCAGGTAGAAGCCTTTAATAAAATCATCTCAGACGGTCTCAAGAAAAAGATTGAACGAGCAGGCGGCCTATGGGCGGATGAACTACCACATGTTCTCTGGGCCATTAGGACGACTGAAAAAAGGGGCGACTGGAGAAACTCCATTCCTCCTAACTTACGGTGCGGAAGCTGTTCTTCCAATAGAACACTACGAGCCGACTCTTCGAGTAATGCTATATGAAGAAGAGGAAAACTGGGAAGCAATGCGCCTGACATTAGACTCACTTCCTGAAAAGAGGGGCAATGCTGTCTTGCACCATGAGATCTATCGCCTGAGAATGACTAGATCATACAACAAAAGTACACAGGCGTCCACTCAAAGTAGGGTACTTTGTACTTAGAAAAATGGAAGCAGTTGGTAGGGCTAATGAGTCTGGCAAACTAACTCCCAACTGGGAAGGACCCTACCGAATCTATAGGAAGTCAGGGACGGTACCTGTTTCGGGGTTTTCTGATGTCCTGCGGGAGAGTTACAATTCCGAGACTGGAACCGGACGCCTGTACCTGCAAAATAACGGAGACTCTGTGAGCTCCGCCTCCAACGGTCAAGTTAGTACCTGATTAAGGAGTAATTAATGCGGAAATTAAAGTAATAAGGTCTCTCTAGGTGAGAGTGTTTAATGTAGGTAATCTGCTTTGTTAGCGAGATCAGCCGGTTATTAGTGTGTTCCGTAATGTTTTTCGCGTGTTGTTTTTGTTCTCCCCTTAATGAGGATTAAGGGAGGTATTTATAACCTTGGGAAACGTGCCCATCCTAGGTTTAGGTAAACCTAGGGCCGATTGGGCTTCCCTCGGAAGTTGGGCCTGGGTGGCCGGTTTCTCCATTAGGCATGGAGTATGCCACATGTCGTGACATAACAGGTCCAAGGTGGACGAATAAGCGCGTGCCACGTGGCAAGCCCTGACAGTTCCAACTAGGGGACACTTGGCAGGTCCTGATTGGCCCACGTGGCGCATTCCGATTGGTGGGAGCAAAAATCCCCTAATCATTTGCCCCTCACAGGTGGCACGTGACTGGTCACGTGTTACCTGTGACAGGTGTCGCACAGTAACGGGCGACGACCTGCTACAGGTGTTAGTCGGCGAAAGGACGAGAGATTTTCCCGCCCAAATTTTGAATTCTGAAAGTGACCCTTCGCCTTCTCACTTCGCCTATATAAGGGAGAGTTGTCTCGAGTCATTTTCACACTTTGAGAACTATTTGAGAACATTCGGACCCCTAAACTTGCTCTGACATTTTGGACCTTTTTCTGCCTACCGCCTGTTCTGACAAGCCGACTGCACCGGATTTCCAGAACTTCATCAACCGTCACTCGTTCAGGTAACTCAGTTCTCTTACTCTTAATTTTCTTTTTATTTTCTGAAATGGCACCACGGAAGCACACGACACGACCTAGGTTAGTGATCAGCCGGTCACCGGGGACGGCTGAATCTAGGACTAGGAGTGCCGCCTGCCCTTTTCCGGACCCATCTTTGCCCTTTATACAAAGTCCGACTGTATCTGTGTCTATGCAGAGCAGGATGGCCAGAACGAAAAAGACAGCTAGGATCTCAAATTCAGACGGCTCCTCCCACAGGGTGCCGATTAGTGAAACATCTGACCAGGCGCCAGATGTTGAAGTGAGACAAGGCGGCCTGGATGCCGGCAATTCTGTGGGGGGAGTCATAGTGACCCCTTCCAATTTAACAGTTAACAAATCTGCTCCTTTTCAAAGAGAGGAGGCGGGCCCCTCCGGGAGAGGGGAGGAGTCGTCCTCTTCAGACTCGTCCGAGGACGATTCCTCGTCAAGCTCTTCTGGCCATGCTTCTTTGGGTACAGAAGAGAAAAACAGCCGCCTGCAAGAGGCGAGACTTTCTCACACAGTTGAGAAGGGGGACAATTGGGCGGAACCATCCGCCTCTTACCGAGAGCTAAATACCCCTACTACTGCACGGTACCTCGGGGCCGAATCACAGCCATGCAAGAGAAAGTGGAGAGCTTTATTGCAAACCACACCATGGGCCCCGACTTTCTAGTGTTTGTGCCGGATCCAGAAGACACAGTCGTCTGGCCGGCTGGTTCCAGTTATGATAGCGCCTGCTTTGGCTGCTACGAGGCGGCCATCAAGGCAGGGCTGCGCTTCCCATTACATCCGGCTGTTCAGCGGATTTTGGATGGGTATGAGTTGGGGTTATGGCAGTTAGCCCCAAACTCCTGGGTCAACGTACTCGGCTATGTGGCCGGGTGCGAACTGCACGGGGTGGAGCCGAGCTTCGAGGCTTTCGCCCATATGAACTATCTCAGCCGGACCCCTAAGACAGGCGGTACCGGCTGGTATCAATTAACAGCCACAGGGGCTACCTCATGACGAGAGGTAAAGCAAACAAGTGGAAGGACTGGCGGAGTACCTTCCTCATCATTGAGAGTTCAGACATTGAGCTGAACAAGCGCTTCAATAGGTGGAACAGGAATCCGCCCCTTCTTGCAGGCGGCCGTAGCATGCCGCCTGTTCCCCCCAAGGCTAAGAAAGAGATCCTTGACAAAGGACTCTTTAAAGTAGAGTCGAGGGTCGACTCTACTTCAGGGGTACGAGAGCAAGTACCCCTGCACTGCGTCCCGAGCTTCAAGTGGCTCTATGACGAGTACTTTTTGGCCGCCTGTGGCCTCAGCAGTCGGTGCTCAAGAGGTAGTCGGCCTGTCGAATACTCTGTTGTTTCATACATTTGCTGTTTATCTTTTATTAACTTTGCCGTTTGTTTTTGCAGCTGACGCCATGAGCAAAATCACCGCCTCCAAGACTGCGGCGGCCATGTTGCGGGCCTCTATTATGCAACAAACTTCAACCGACTCCCCAAAAAGGGGCACCCTTGGTGAGCTCCGAACCTTTCACCCTCTTTTTGGAGTGTTTTGCATATACTGACTTTTTTCTTCTGTTTTAGACGGGTGCTCCAAGAGCTTCATCTTCCCAACAGCCGGACCCCAAGGCCCGGAAGACGACTGTTGGGAGCTCTCCTGGTTCTGCCAGGAAACAGGTGGCGGCTGAGAAACAGCCGGCCACTTCTTCTAAAGCTCCAACTGGACCGCCTAGAGGTATGAAGTTGTCCTTGTAAATTTTAGACTTGCTCCCTTTGTTACTAAGTCTAATCCGTTTGTTTATGCTTGATGCAGCCGGCCCCCAGGAGCCTGACTTGGTAGAGATGGCCAAGTCTATGATCAGGGCAGTTCCTCCAGCTGAAAGGGAGGCGGTCAGGGGTGTCGGCACCCTTGACCTTGACGGGATTGCAGGGGTCCTTGCTGAGGTATACTTAGCATATTTTTGAGTATTTAAATTTCTGGACGCCTGTTTTCTTTTTTGTTTGGAAACTGACGCCTGTTTTTTTTTTTGTACTTAGGCCCTGCTCCGAGTTAACGGCCTTCGCAAGCCGCTTGATCGGAAGAACAAAGAGGTAAAGGCTGCAAAAGCTATGGCCGCCTCTGACTGTGATAAGGCAATGTTTCAAATTGCCCAAAATGAAGTACTGACCATTGATATTCTTTATTATCAGGCGCAGGCTACCGCCGCTGTTCGGGCTCAGTTAGAGGCGGCCCAGAAGAAGAATGACGAGCTGGAGGCGACCATCACAAATCTTAAGGCCGAGCTGAAACCTCTTCGCCTAAAAATGTACTCTTACGAAGCCATGGAGAAATCCTTGGCCAGCGTAAAAGAACGCCTGGTGAGCCAAGAGAAGAGTCTTACCCAAGAGCTCTCGGAAAAGGCCGAGCAAGAGAAGAAAGAGCTGGTCCGGGAAATGATGGAAGACTCCGCTCAAATCCAGCGCATGACCTGGGGCCGCCTCTTCCCCAGTGCCGACTTTGCCTCTTGGGAAAGAACGTACCGCCAGTGTTCGGAAACATATAATCAAGAGATCCTGGCGGCTGCTGAAGAAGAGGCGTTGGGAGAAGCGTTGGAGGAGGAGGAGGAGCCGGTAGTGGCGCTTGTGCCGCTTGGGGGTAAGGCATCAAAAAAGGATGCAGCTGAAGCCGAGTCCAGCAAGAAGAGTGCTGACCAGGCGGCAGCTGCTAATACTGAAACTGCCCCCTTCTTAAGCTTTATGTATTCTTTCCACGGCCTGCGTGCCGTTTGCTTTGTATTTACCCGGCCAGGGGGCCGGGGCTTTGAATATTTTGCTGGTCTTTAATGACCGGCTTATTTTTAATGAATTTTTGTTTTGCTTCAAATTTGTCTAAGTATTCCATATCTAATATCCAATTGTTTACTAGACCGACTGTTTTACATGGCCGAACGTTGCAGACAGGTACGGATAGTTAGTACGCCGCCTATGCCCCTGGACGACTGGTTGTCTGTTTCCAGGGTAGACGATCAGTCGGCCATTTATCCAATCGGTATTCGAACTATTTTGTCTGGATCCTTTTTAGGCAGGCGGGCCTGTCATTTGTAAATTTAACCAAGTAGGAAAGTGGTCTGACCAAGTAAATAGAGTATTACCTAGTCGCAAGGAATTGAGTAGTAGAGATAACAAGCGGCGGGTACCGGTTGTTTCCCTTTATTGCCAATGTTGTTGGCTTTTAACTCATAATTTGTTAACCTAGCAAGAGTAGTGGTTGAGAGCCCCTGTTTGTTAAAAACAGGCGGACGACTCATACCTTTTAGGCTCCATACTAAGTTTGAGTGACTATTAAGTTAACATAGGAGTTACTTAGTCTTCGTCACAATCTAGATTGAGTAGTAGAGGTACCAGGCGGCGGAGGCCGGCTGATCCCCTTGATTTGCCAATGTTTGTTGGCTATTAACTCAATAGGTTACCTAGTAGGAATAGGGGTTTGAGTGCCCCTGTTTGTTAAAAACAGGCGGACGACTCAAACCTTTTAGGTTCCATACCAAATTTGAGGGAGTGACTATGAGTTAACGTTGGAGTTACTCAGTCGCCGTCACTTTTGTTTGAGAAGTAGAGGTACCAGGCGGCGTAGGCCGGCTAGACCCCTTGATTCGCCAATGTTTGTTGGCTATTAACTCAATAGGTACCCCCTGCATTTATCCCAAGTAATACAGGCGGTCATCTGACTCAGATGTCAACTGCTACCACTGGTTTGGTTAGTGATAGAGTTATCCTTGTCTCAAAAACGGCTACGTGGTTGCCCTTGGGGACAGTCGTATAGGTGCCGTGTAATTAGTTTATAGAACAATGTTCCACCCAAAAGGGAGCTGCTCTCTGCGACGAATTTCATCCGGAGGGATGCCGTCGGACGCCTGCTATGATGTTGGGACAGGTCGTATTAGTTTTGTAGATTTGATCAGTTGGCTTGGCGCCTGGTCTGATCATTCGGCCTGTGGCCTTGGTAAGTTCTTGGTGAACGTAGGTGCTAAATAAAAGGAGGGTAGCCGCCTGTTAGGCACAGGGTCGGCCAGGCCCTAATCTTTTTAGCTAAGTATTAGGGGGGTGGCTATGTGTTTGGAACCAGTCGGCCATCTTCTTATGGAGAGTAGCCGACTATATGCCCAGGCGACATGCCCCTATTGTGAGTGAAATACTCAATGGAGAGTAGCCGACTGTAAAGGTACAGACGGCATGCCCCTCTGAAGATAGAGTGTAAAACTCAATGGAGAGTAGCCGACTGTAAAGGTACAGACGGCATGCCCCTCGTAGTACAAAATTGAATAGTAAGTGCAAACTTTTATTAAGTAGCTCTTTACTTTACATCATTCAAAAGAAATATTTCTTAAGATTATCTACATTCCAAGTTCGAGGCAACGGTTGTCCGTCTGGTGTTTCCAGACGGTAGGTACGTCCCTGACTTCCTCATAGATTCGGTAGGGTCCTTCCCAGTTGGGAGTTAGTTTGCCAGACTCATTAGCCCTACCAACTGCTTCCATTTTTCTAAGTACAAAGTCCCCTACTTTGAGTGGACGCCTGTGTACTTTTTGTTGTATGATCTAGTCATTCTCAGGCGATAGATCTCATGGCGCAAGACAGCATTGCCCCTCTTTTTCAGGAAGTGAGTCTAATGCCAGGCGCATGGCTTCCCAGTTTGCCTCTTCGTCATATAGCATCACTCGAAGAGTCGGCTCGTAGTGTTCTATTGGAAGAACAGCTTCCGCACCGTAAGTTAGGAGGAATGGAGTTTCTCCAGTCGCCCCTTTTTCAGTCGTCCTAATGGCCCAGAGAACATGTGGTAGTTCATCCGCCCATAGGCCGCCTGCTCGTTCAATCTTTTTCTTGAGACCGTCTGAGATGATTTTATTAAAGGCTTCTACCTGGCCGTTTGCTTGTGGACGGCCGACAGATGCAAAGTTTGCAATTCCTTGGTCACCCAACCAGCTTTTGAGAACAGGCGTCTCAAATTGGGGACCATTATCAAAAACCAAAGACATGGGAACCCCGAACCGAGTGATGACATTTTTCCAAATGAATGAAATTACATCTTTCGTCTTGATTCCCTTTACAGCCTCCGCCTCTACCCATTTAGTGAAGTAGTCGACGGCAACAAGTATGTACCTCCTTCCGCCTGTAGCAGGCGTATATGGACCCAGAATGTCCATGCCCCACTTAGCAAACGGTAGTGGGCTGTGAATGGTAGTGAGGTCAGTAGCCGGACGGTGAATTAGTTTGCCAAACCTTTGGCACTTGTCACATTTTTTCACCATCTCCATTGCATCTGCTTCCAAAGTAGGCCAAAAGTAGCCCTGCCGCCTTGCCTTTGAGCAAGCATCCTACCACCTATATGAGAAGCACAGTAACCAGAGTGAAGATCATCTAGTATCTCTCGTCCCTTTTCTGGAGTAACACACTTTAAGAAGGGTTGAAGGTACCCCCTTGTGAAGTTCTCCCTTAATCATTTCAAAACAGGTGGCTCGTTTTTTCAGTGCTGCCGCCTGTTGAGGATCATCCGGCAGTGTACCGTTTGTCAGATATGCCCTGATTGAATCCATCCAGGTTGAGCTTCTGTCTAGGATTCCAATAGGGTTTTCCTCGATGCTCTCTCTCCCATTACTTCCCAAAAAACAGTTCGAGGAGTATCAGAGGAGGCGGATGATGCTAATTTTGACAGTGCATCCGCCTGGTTGTTTTCTGATCTCGGCACTTGGATCAGATGGAAATCCTCAAGGGAGCCGACTGCTTGTCGGACCGTCTGTAAATACTTGATCATGGCCGGATGGGTTGCTTCGTATTCGCCATTGTACTGACTCACTATCAATTGTGAATCGGAACAGGCGTCTATTTTTCTTGCCCCTGCCGCCTTGCACATGCGGATCCCGGCTAGTAAAGCTTCATATTCTGCCTCATTGTTTGAAGCCTGAAAATTGAAGCGTAGAGCATACTCGAACATGTCGCCCTCTGGCGACTGACATATGACGCCTGCTCCACAACCATTTGAAGTAGAGCTTCCGTCCACATATACCTTCCATACTTGGTCTGGAACTTGAGAGTCAGGAGGACGAGTCATCTCTACAATAAAGTCAGCAAAGGCTTGCCCCTTCACTGCTTTTCTAGGCTCGAAAGTAACTTCGAGGCTCTATATTTCTATGGCCCATTTGATCATTCGGCCTGACGACTCCATGATGGTCAGCGGCCGCTTGATAGGTTGGTCTGTATACACGACGACTGTATGTGCCAAAAAGTAGGGCTTCAATTTTTTAACAGCCATGAAGAGTGCAAGACCAAATTTCTCCACTAGGGGATACCTCAACTCGGCATTTTTCAGTACGTGACTGACAAAGTAGACCGGGAGCTGACAGCCGTCCCTTTCAGCAAGGAGAACAGCGCTTAACGCATGATCAGAGACGGCCAGGTACATGTAGAGAACCTCTTTGGGCAAAGGGCTGACCAGCCTCGCAAGGAATGCAAGTGAACTTTTAATTTCAGGAAGGCGGCCTCAGCATCCGGCCCCCATTCAAACCTTGCCTTTTTCTTAATTGCCTGGAAAAAGTATAGGCATTTGTCGCCTGATCGGCTTAGAAACCTTCCCAAGGCCGCCAGACAACCTGTTAACTTCTGAACCTCTCGGATGGTACGAGGCGACTGCATGTCAATGACCGCCTGCACCTTCTCAGGGTTCGCTTCTATTCCTCTCTGATTGATAAGGAATCCGAGAAATTTCCCAGACTCAACTCCAAATACACATTTCTTGGGATTGAGCATGACATGGTGCCGCCTGAGTGTGGCGAAAGTTTCTCGGAGGTCCGACAGATGATCTTTCTGAAGTTTAGTCTTGACAATCATATCATCAATATATGCCTCGACGTTTCTCCCAATCTGATCAAAGAACACAGTGTTTATCATTCGTTGGAAGGTAGCCGGGGCATTCTTAAGACCAAACGGCATGACCGTGTAACAGTATAACCCCTGATTAGTGACGAAGGCCGTCTTCTCCTGATCTTTCTTCCATAAGGGAATTTGATGGAAACCAGAATAGCCGTCCATGAAACTCATCAAGGCATGGCCGGCTGTTGAGTCGACCAGGTTATCAATTTTAGGCAGAGGGTAACTGTCTTTGGGGCACGCCTTGTTTAAGTCTGTGTAGTCTACACATTCGCCAGGTGCCATTCGGCTTTTTAACAAGCACCACATTTGCAACCCAGTCTGGGAAGTAACATTGCCGAATGAACCCTGCATCAAGTAATTTTTTAACTTCGGCGGCTGCCGCCTGACTTCTTTCTTCGCCATGGTTCCGCTTCTTTTGCCGTACCGGCTTCTTTTTCGGATCCACGGCGAGTTTATGTACCGCCAGATCAGGACTAATTCCTGGCATTTCATGGACTTCAAATGCAAAGATGTCCTTGTATTCTTTCAATAGGTTGTGAAAGTCGTCACCAAGGTTTCTCAGAGCAGTCGTCCCAACTTTGACTGTTCGGTCAGGACGTGAGTCGTCTAAGATCAGGTCCGCATGCTCACCAGTCGGCTGAGGGCGGAACTCATCCGGCCGCTCCTCTGCCAATGATTGCTATTTTCTTGCTTTTCTTGCGGACTCTGTCTGGGACGCCTTTCTCTTTTTGCCGCCTGCTTCTTGAACAGGCGCACTCTCCTTGACATTGTCAAGGTCTGTTTTTTCACCACTTGACCCAGTGGCCATAACAGTGGGCTTGACATCCGAGAGATAGCACTCTCGGGCCATCCTCTGATCTCCCCTTAGGGAGCCGACTGTTCCATTATCCCTCTCAAACTTGAGCAACATAAGAGACGGGATTATAACAGCCTTGGAATTATTCAGGGTTGGTCGACCCAGAATCATGTTGTAGGCCGAGAGTTCCTCTACTACTAGGAACCGGACTACCATGTGTCGTCCTTCCCCTTTTTCGCCCAGACGAATGGGTAAATCTACTCGTCCCAGTGGGTGGACGAATCCTCCTCCAAACCCTATTAAAGGGTGGGAGGCCGGATGTATGCAGTCAGTCTGATATTTCAGTTTCGACAGACATTTGCTGCTGATGAGATCTGAGGAGCTCCCGGTATCTATGAGGATTCGGCCAACTCTCTGGTTGGCCACTTTACATTCAATAACGAGAGGGTCGTCATGCGGCCCCCTTACCCTCCCTAGATCCTCTTCAGTGATGACAATCTCAGGAAATGTATATTTGGACGGTCGTTCTTGGTGAACGGAATTTACATCTAACCGCCTTATATTATCTTTGTTGCCCCTAATAGTGGGGCCGCCTCCTGAGAAGCCGCCTGCAATGGTGTAGACGACTGCATCATCTGTATCGGAGCTGTCGGCCTGTTGATTCTTTTTGGCCGACAACTTTTTTGAGGAAGTGTTCCCCGTAGATTTCTTGACATAAGTGTCAAGATCACCTTGCTCAGCCAGGCGGTCTAGGTACCGCATAAGACTGATGCAGTCATTGGTGTGATGACCAACGTCATCATGATAAGCACAGATTTTATCTTGGTTCCGGTTGTTTGCAGAACCCTTCATGGGGACCGGCTTCTCAATTGAGATCCGTCCCTTGATTTCTTTAGGATAAACTGGTTATCCTTGTTAAACGCATACTTTGGGGAGTATGGTTTGAATTCTTTTTTCTTTTCTGGGCCGGCTGTTTAGAGGAATCAGCCGCCCAGACCTCTTTTCTTTTCTCATCTTTGTTTGACGACTGTTTCTGTCGTCCTTCTCTTTTGTCGAACCTTTTCCCGTCCGACTGTTTTATCGTACAAAGATCAGTCGCCTGTATATAGGCTTCTGCTTCAATCAAGGCCTCTTGAAGAGTCGCCACCCTTTTTCGAACCAAATCAAATTTGAAGGTAGACCCGTCTTTGAGACCTCTAAAAAAGTCGGTATAATACCTCATCCGGTAACCCTTGAATCTGTATTCTCATCAGGTTAAACCGCCTGATGTAAGAACGAAGCCCCTCCTTCTCGCCCTGCTGAATTGTTCCCAAATCAAGGGTCGTTTTCTTCGCAGGGATGTTCATGGCAAAGTTGGAGGCAAATAAGTAAGCAAGCGTCCTGAAGCTATTTACACAACCAGTCGGCAGGTTGCCGAACCATTGCTGTGCGATTCCTTTGAGAGTCGCTGGGAAACACTTGCACCAGGTGGGATCATCCAACCCTTGAAGGTACATCAGGTTGGTGAATGCCATCAGATGGTCTTCTGGGTTAGTAGTGCCGTCATAGGCGCCTACTAGTACATTTTTCACTTTGGCCGGCTGAGCGGCTTCAGTAATTTCCTTGGAGAAGGCCGACGGCTGTTCACCAAGTCTAAGCAACCGTAGCTGCAAGTCCATAGGTTGGACGTTTTTTGCTGTAGGTCCACCAAATGGAGGTGGCTGCATAAAATACTGTTGTTGCGGCACAAATGGTAAGTTTGGTACCGCCTGGGGCACTATGAAAGCCGGACTAACGGGAGGTGCCGCCTGACTGACTCTCATGGTACGACTGAGTATGCCTCATCGAGGCATTTCGCAAACTTTCTTGAAAGTTTGAAGTAGAAGCCGACTCTGACAATCGGTCACTCTTCTTCTGCTCTAGCAGTAGCCGAGCATCTGTGAATGTTTGCTTTGACCCGTCCGCCTGAATATGACGAACCGGTTTCCTATTTCCTGTAGGATAACGAAATTTTGTGAAATCAAGGGCAGGTGGCTCCCGCTTCCTAGATTTAGGATGAGGAGTCGCCTCTCGCCCTTGAACTGGCTTCTCTTCAGTGAAGTGGAGGGTTTCTTGGCCGACTGCTCCTTGACTGAAGCAGGCGGCTTCTTGTTGATCAACTCTTGAATCTCTCCCTTGAAGACCCTCATGAAGGTCATGAGTTCGTTCCTTGTGATGGGAGCAGACCCATCAGTCGGCTGTTGCCGAACAGGCGGTGCGCCTGCTTGCTCTCTTCCTGTTTGAAGATGCTCCCGTTCCCTCCTTTCGGTATGACGGGTACGTCGGGCCCTTAGGGTCCCGTCTGAAGCTGTATGAGTTTCAACTTCAAATTCACTTTCGGTCATGGTCCGACTGAACTTGAGGGTCTTCTAGGGGACATCTCTCTTCAGGAGTCGGTACAGACTTGGATGCCATCTCTGAAGTACTCTCCCCACAGACGGCGCCAGATGTTTCGGGGTTTTTCTGATGTCCTGCGGGAGAGTTACAATTCCGAGACTGGAACCGGACGCCTTTACCTGCAAAATACGGAGACTCCTGTGAGCTCCGCCTCCAACGGTCAAGTTAGTACCTGATTAAGGAGTAATTAATGCGGAAATTAAAGTAATAAGGTCTCTCTAGGTGAGAGTGTTTAATGTAGGTAATCTGCTTTGTTAGCGAGATCAGCCGGTTATTAGTGTGTTCCGTAATGTTTTTCGCGTGTTGTTTTTGTTCTCCCCTTAATGAGGATTAAGGGAGGTATTTATAACCTTGGGAAACGTGCCCATCCTAGGTTTAGGTAAACCTAGGGCCGATTGGGCTTCCCTCGGAAGTTGGGCCTGGGTGGCCGGTTTCTCCATTAGGCATGGAGTATGCCACATGTCGTGACATAACAGGTCCAAGGTGGACGAATAAGCGCGTGCCACGTGGCAAGCCCTGACAGTTCCAACTAGGGGACACTTGGCAGGTCTTGATTGGCC
>NW_018742327.1:0-24025 GCF_001683475.1 Chenopodium quinoa | reverse complement strand
ATGACGAGTATTGTGGATAGGTTAGCCATGATTTGATGTTTGATTGCTTGGATGTCTTAACATGAGTCAATTTTGCCCAACTACTTGTGAATATAGTGCTTGACTAGTTGATTTGGTTAGGAATGTGTGTTAGTTCCTGGTATGTCAATGAAGTTGAGTATTGGTTTATAACTTGAGTAACGTTTTGCATGACTCATTAATATGCACATTGAGGAGGACGAAGGCATTTGTTCCTCTAGGTGGCCTTCAGACGATATTAGATACATTTGTTCCCTTCTTGCTACCCATGTTGTTGCTTGTGCCCTTTTATTGTTTATTTTGCCACATTACAAGCCTATTTAAGCCCCATTGGTTACTAGTCCCAAGCTTGGCTTGGGGGAGCTAATAGTGAGTGAGGTGAGGGAGTTGTAGTGTGCATGTAATTTGCACAATTTTGGGTGGATTTGAGAAGTTTTTTATTTGTTCTTATTGTTGTGGATTGAAAAAAATTGAAAATTTATTGTGCAAAGAAAAAAAAATTCCAATGTGAGATAAAAAAAAGAAAAAGAAAGAGCAAAAGAAAAAAAATTGTTTCAATGTTCAAGTGTTCTAATTGAAGGCTGCTCAAGAAAAAAAAAAGAGAGTTCAAAGTTTGTTTGTTCACTCAAGTTCTATAATTTTATATTTTGTATATATGAGTGAAATTTTAAGTGTTGGAAATTTTTAATATAATTGGATGTTTGGTGAATTTTTGGTAGAGTTGAGTTGTGTTGGAGATGATTTGGTCATTAATTTATTTTGACCTTGGTTTTATTTATTAGGATTTTGGCTCCCTTAAGCATAGCTTTACTCTTACATTTTCCCAAATATTTCCTACCTTTTACCCTAGCCTTACATTACAAGCTTTGAAGACCTTCTGACCTT
Source organism: Chenopodium quinoa (assembly GCF_001683475.1). NCBI lineage: Eukaryota > Viridiplantae > Streptophyta > Magnoliopsida > Caryophyllales > Amaranthaceae > Chenopodium > Chenopodium quinoa. Next base: position 23,122 of record NW_018742327.1, on the reverse strand, counting down.
TGTGCATAGAGTTGTGTGAATGTGAAATTAGTTGTTTTCCAATGCAAAGAATGATTTGATATATTTCGAGTCGACTGCTAGGTTGAGTGCTTGTTTTCTTAAAACACACGAGTGCGTGAGTTTGGGAGGGCATTGTTCACATTTAAAGGAGTTGGATGGAGAGCGATCGAGTATATCTTTTACTCGCCACATAAATGAGAGTTGAGTGTGTGAACACTAGTCTTGAATTCTATATGCTCTTGTGGTTTGCTCTATTTGACCATTGTCAGACAGGATGAGTAGTTAGATGGATTTGATTGGTTGACTTTGATGCATAACTGTCGAGTTTACCTTTAATCGTATTTATTGATTTGAATTGCTTTTGGGGTGAAGTATTGATTTATTTATTCATTGCTTTGCTTAGGGACAAGCAAAGGTTTAGCTTGGGGAATTTGATATACGTGTTTTATACAATGGTTTTCCCCGGTTTTATTGCATGATTTTGTATGGTTTTGAGCTCTACGGAGCTATTTCTTGCTAACAATCTCTTCTTTAGTGTATTCGATTGTTTTAGTAAGCTTTTCAGGAATATGAAGCGTTTCTAGGCAATTGGACGTGTTTTTAGTAGATTCGGAAGAGTTGATAGCCAAGAACTGAAATTTATGTGGAATGCCCGATCGGGCAGGCTTCGCCCGGTCAGACCGGGCGATGAAGAAATCAAGTTATGAGATGCAATTTTGGAAACGTGTTACGCGCGCCCGACCGGGCGAGGTTCGCCCGGTCAGACCGGGCAAAGAAGGAAAACTGTCGTATTTTACGCAGCCTTCCTCCGCCCGATCGGGCGAGGTCCGCCCGGTCAGACCGGGCAAAGCTCAAGAACGCGTATTTTCTTATTTTTCCGAAATATTATCTTTTGGGGGTATAAATACCCTTTTGTAATTAACTTTTAGACAGTTAGTTTTTCATTAGTTTTCTCCTTAAGCCCTAGAAAACTCTCAAGAACCCTAGTTTTATTTTCTTAAGCAATTTCAATCTTTAATCCTAGTTTTATTAATTGTTCCTCAAGAATTCAAGATCATCAATTGAAGTATTTGGTATTTCTTACTTTCCATCTCTTTTATTTATTTTATAGTTCTTTAATTATGTGTTCTCTATTAGATCTTGTTTTTGATTTAATTATGATTTGTGAGTAGTTTCCTTAATCCGGGATCTTGCTAAGCCCGATTATGATTGATGTATAAAGTAGATCTTTAAATTCCCCAATAATAATCCCAATTGACATGCTTAATTGATTGTGTTTATGCCAATACTAGATTAGGGATAATTAGTATTGTTATCATCCCTTTGTTCTTATTGCAACGGGAGTTGGGTATTAACGGGATTAGGTTATTTCAATTAAGGGTTTGAAGATCATCACGGAAGTAGATGATTGAATAATTAGGAATCTAGGCATGGTGTTTAATGTCCCTTATTCGCTTGATTCCACGGAAGTAGGCTTGATAGTTAATTTGGGAAGCCATTGATAACTCGGAAGAGACCTTTGGTATTATTATTAGGGATTGCTTTTCTTCTTGTCAATTGATTTATATATTGGGGGTAGATTTATTAGTTTATCAATCATAATCGTGGTGATGCTTGATCTTGGATGCTTTAGTTTATTGATTAATATTTCCTCTAGTTAATTGTGTTATTTAATAAATTAGTTGATTATTATCATCCATTATTGATTGGTCACGTGCTTAGTGATTAATTGAGTCTGATTAATTGAATGAACCATAGTCTCTTGGGATTCGATCCTTACTTGCCCTACTACACAGTTAGAAGGAATAGTTAGGTTATTTTTGTTAGGTACGCGATAAGCCTATCAACAAGCCTCAAGTACTCGTGCAACCTCTTCGGCTGTGCGGGCAGCTTCAGCTTCCTCGTTCAGCAGCTGAAACCAAGGGTCTCTCTTCTTCCACCAAGGCTTCTGCCTCTGATACAGAGCAACAGCCTCAATTTGGAAGTGGGAAGAGTCCAGATGAACTTCCCTATGCCTCGGCTCAGTGATAGACGGGGCCCGTTCAGTTACAACTCGCTCTCGGTTAACACCAAGACGAGCGTAGTTAATACCAACGTTGGTCTCGTCCCGCTCTGAAAAAAGGAAAGGGAAAAAGTTTAGCTCAGATATGTTGGCACAACATAAAAAAGCAAAGCGAGAGAAGAAAAAGAGGTAGTTAAAAGCCTCGGCCCCAGCCGAAGAAGCTTACCATCCTTAAAACTTTCGGCTGAGGCCAACAGCTGCTAGCATATTCTCTTGGAAAACGTAATGCGTATCGGGGAGCCAAGTCTCCGGGATATGCTGCATTCGACCACTCCCCCCCGGGTTCGGCAGCTTGCCGAAGATATGTTGCTGATCCAGGTTCGGATCCGCCCCGTTATCTGCGGGGGGACCTAAACTTCCCATTTCGGGATCAGGCTCAGCTAAGTACCGGGGAGCGCTGAAGACGCAAGGGTGGCCCGGATCTATGGGTGCCCTAACCCAAATCCATTGACCTCTCCAGTCCTTGTCTGAAGAGTCATTTGGCCACATGGTCAAGTATTGGGGCCGGGACTCAATCCGATACCACCCAGAACCATGGCTTCCGTGCCCACTCTGAATATTTGGCACTAGCCGATGGAGCTTTCTGAAGCAGTGCAGGTTCGGCACGTATCTGAAGAACTTGCAGACCCATAAGTATGTCATCACCCTTCGGATGCTGGTGGGGGTTAGCTGACATAGGGAAATGTTGTAATGGAGCAGCAAGTCTCGGACGAAAACGTCCAAAGGGAACCTCAGCCCATACTGAAGCTGTCTCGTGTACACCCCCACATACCCCGGGGGTGGACGATGGATTCTATCGGATGCTGAGGGCATTCGGCACCAATATCCATCAGCTTCAAAAATGCCGTAGTGCAACTCAATTTGCTCGGAAAATCGATATTGATCGGCGTTCTCTACCCACCATGAGTAGGGGCGGTTCTTTATCATGGCCGAAGCGACTTCGGCATTCTCCCACTCTGAAAACCCAGGGAGGATATCCCAAAGGACAGCGGGAATTTCATCGTCCCGTCCAGAAGCACTCGGCTCATCCGTTCTTTGAGGAGGAGCCGAGGAAAGGGGAGTCGCCCTAATCCCATCAGCAGGGTCAGACTCCGGCCTTCGACCATTCCAGGTCCCAATCCTATTCCTAGGATCGGGAATCGGCCTTGCTCTTCTTGGAGCACGGGCTCTACCTCTAACTCCTCTTGCCATGGACTATTTCGAAGAGAAAAGTCGAAAGAAGAGGGGAAGGAGTTCGAATTCGAAGAAAAATAAACTGAAATCAAAGGAATTTACCTAATCTGAAGCGAAAGTTGCCGATTTACGAGTTCGTAGTGGCAAGTCTCAGCTTCTAAGCTCAATGCTCGGGGGAATTTGCGAAGTTTTGATACGGATTCTTGGATTCTCTCTCGAAGAATTCTGGGTTTGTGTTGGTGAATCAGTGAGGAGAATGACGCGCCTCTGTTTATATCTCCAGGTACGGGATACGAAGAGTCTGTGCTTTAATTTCTCTTAAGTACCCACTAAGTAACCATTAAACACATGTCTTGTGATTAAACCGCCCATTATCCGTCCAACTTCCGCAAATCATTAACCGTTGTTATCTCATTAATTACGGTTTAAATTCAAATTTTTGGATCAATTAAATCATTTACTTCCCTCCTTTTCTGAGTTAAATCAAACCCGACCCGTCATTCTTCCGAATCGGGTCTGGGGGGCAAGTTGTTTGGGTCCAATTTAGTCAAAATTGGGCCTGAGCACTAAATGATCCAATTAAAAGCCCAAGGTCAAGGTTCAACTCTCCAATTGCTCAAAAGTCAAAAGTCAGCCCACAAAGTAAGCCAATTGGGCTAAAGCCCAACCTCTCCAAATATGATGAGGTATAAAAGCCCTCATATTAACACATTCAAGGAGAGAGTCATATTCTTACATAAGACATCTCATAACATCGTATACACTATCAGACACAACAACACATGCATCATCACATACATTATCTCATACACGGATTATTCCAACTCATATGCTCATTCTTGCATTGAGAAATACTCCACAAAAGCCTCAAGCTACAAACTCTCTTGCATAGTGTCTTCCTTTTTACACATTGTACTGACTTTAGCATCGGAGGGGCCTTCCTCGGAAACACCCCCGAGGCTAGTTTACGTGTGTTCACTGTGCAGGAAACCTTCGGCCCAACACAGCTTGGATCGAATCCAGTCTTCTCCATTTTAGTGGACCTTCGGCAAGGTCCCATTGTTTTCAACCGAAACACTTTATATTAAAACATTTCCTATTGAGAAGTGATCAAAAGTTTCCTTGATCCTTTGAATGTATGTTTACTAGAAGATGTGTGGCTTCTTGATGACTTCATGGTAGAAAGAGATGATGGTGCATTTCTTGAACTCTTGTTCGAGTTTATTGTAGAACCTTTGCTTGATGATTTACGCCTTGCTGATTTCTTAGAAGATTTTCTAGATACTTTGCTTCGAGATTTTTTTAGAAGATTGTTTTGATGCTTGTTTTGAAGTGTTTCTTGTGGATGTTTTTGAAGTTTCCCTTGATCCGTGTCTTGTAGAACTTTTAGAAGATTTTTCAGAAGATTGTTTAGATGTTTCACTTGAAGATTTTTGAGACGATTCCTTGGACGCACGAGTTGATGAAATCTTGGTTGAGTTCTTTTTAGAAAATTGAGATGATGTGTGGTTAAAGTACATCCCGGGATAGTTACCAAATGAAGAGTGGTTGCGACTAGAGTTATTGTTGGCTGCTTCCAACGACGGTATACTGATTGGTAATTGGTTAAATTCGCGACTTAAATTACTAAAACGTAGATCAGAGGTTTCGTTCAAGGGAGGTCCAAATGTTTTGCCCAAAGATATATTCAAAGGTTGATTGAGTCCTTCGCTTTTAGTATTTCCAAAAGGTAGGTTTTCATATGTGTTGCTCAAAGGTGTTAAAGGATGATCATCGACTGAAGACATGTTAAACTTTTGGTTGAATTCAGATGTTTTTTCTTCTGACTTTTTCTCCAAAGATTTTGGAAAAGATTGATTGGAATCTTTGCTTATAGACTTTCCAAATGGTTGCCCCGAACCTTGCTGCCCTGAAATTTTGACCAAAAAAGATTAAACCATGTTGTACTTCGTATATATTTTCTCAATTAATGTAAATATTATTGACAAAATTTTATCTCAAGTCTTAAGCATCATATCGAAATAAAGCATTACTAAAATAAGCGAATTGGCATCCATGCATAATCATACACAAGGATATGTTATGACATTTTAACTTGCCATGAGCGAGTGTGAACTTTACCACTTCCATAGTTCCACCATATATATACTTTTTCATTTGTAGAAAAAATGGCATAAAACAAAAAAAAGATGAACGGTAATTTATTATTATTATTTTTCAAAAAAATGTATGTATATATTGTACAAGTTTTTGGGTTACTAAAATGCTATTCCCTCCATTCTCAAAAGAAAGTTATGGTTGGTGATTTTACACGATCAATAAGAAAGATGAGATAGGGGAGAACAATGCTAGATGTCACATGCATCAAATAGTTATTAAGGGTAGGTAAATATTGTTATAACAAAGATAATTGCATGGAAAGTATATATGTATGAGGGAAATATTTAGAAAAATAAATATTATTTTAATTGAAAAAATAATTAAAACGTATCATTAAAGGAGAATACATAAAATAATAAACGTAACCTTCTTTTAAGAATAGAAGAAGTATTTAAATTTATGCTTTAACCTTTCTTATCCGGGGCATTTGTTAGACCCATGCCAAATCCTCCGAAAGCAGCTCCAGGGGCTAATGATTTTCCTCCAACACCCCCTCCTGCAATTACACCTCCTATTAAATGTGCTTCACTTGTTATTATTGCTATCTGCAAAAATTAAAATTAAATCATTAAAATTAGGTATATATATGTGTACGTATAAAATCATTCCATTTCGAATAAGGAGAAAATATTATGTATTCTATAATTATCTTACATAGAAAGTATTATTTTCGTATAAAATGAAGAAATAATAATTATGTTTTACATGGAGAAGTGCGAATATGTTTAAGCTGTGTGATCCCATCGAAAGTAATAAGAATAACTAGATACTTCAATTTTGATAGAGTGAGTAAGAAAGGCGGTTTTTTTGTTCTTTATTTGTTTTTTTTTTCCTCTTTTAGGAGAAATTTGGAACGGTATTAGTAGTAAATAGGAAGAAATTAAAGAAAAAAAGGGCAATGAGAGTATTTATACAATTATCCAAGTTTATTAATTGGAGAGAGAAATTATCTCCGCCCTTAGTATATTATTGACATTAATGCAATGGCCTATAGTTTTGATAGATTTTGTTCCACAAAAATGTAACTGTACTTGTTCTCTTTTCTAAATTAAACATACTATATATAGTAGGTATATATATGCATGGAAGGAGTTAAGAGGCTAGTAGAGAGCATAAGAAAAAATTTACTATTTTAGGGAATAATTAATTGAAGAAAAAAATTGCAATGGAAATCAACATAATATTTTTTCAGGCAATTAAAAACATACTCCGTATAATTTTGTTTTTTAAAAATATTATAAAGGAAAATTGGCTTACAATAATACCAACTATTCAACGGTGTGTGCAAAATAATACGAATTTTACTATTTGCTATTAGCAATACCACCTTTTGCACTATATGTGCAAAATAATACACCAGTCACCAGTCAAAATCGCGATCCGGATCGTAGGATCGTGCGATCCTACGATCCCATTTTAGTCAAACAATTCGGATCGGATGCAGAATCGCAGAGTAAGCAGGATCGTTGTAGGATCATACAGGATCGGTCAGGATCGTACAGGATCGGGTGGGATCGGACGATCCTATTTTTCACTTAAAACTATTATTGGATTGTACAGGATCGATCAGGATCGGACATAATCGTGCAGGATCGGTCAGAATCGAGTAGGATTGGTCAAGATCGTACGATCTTACTTTTTACTTATTAAAATGAGCCTAAAGTAATCAAACTTTTCTCTAAGCTAAGAGAATTACTATCCAACTATTAAAACTATAAATTTTACCATTTTTATGGCATAAAAATTGTTATCTAATTATGTAACAACCCTTTTATTACTATTTTTTATCAAATTTGTAGAATCTTACGATTCCACGATCCGATTTCACCGATTCGATCCTACTCCTCTCACCGATCCAAAGTAGGATCCCGATCCTGATAACATTGGGTACCGCTATTAGCAAATTGTTGAGTTTGTATTATTTTTCATACACCGTTAATATATAATTGGAATTATTTTATGCCAATTTTTCTATTATACAAGAAAATGACTCCATGTAAGCTCAGTGTACAAAATTATTTTGTACACCACCAATTAAATTATGCAAGTAAGTCCAACTAAGTAAACGAGGGAACCGAAATTTTAGTGGGGAAGATTAAGAGGCAAAATTTTCACCACCTTTCGGAACAATGCAACATCCTTGGCAGCGATAAAACATTTCATCAAAATCTAGCTTTAGGAATTGTATTGTACAAGTAATTAGTGAATCGGACCCTAATTATAATTATACGAGCAAAAGAAGAGAAGCTTATCAATAGAGATTATAAATTATTTACACAACCACTACTGCCAAGTCGCCAACGCCTTTAGTGAATCAATTCATCAAAAAATTTCGATTTTATGACTATTTTTTTTTTAGTTGTTGAACAGAAAAGGAATTTTGCATTTGGTTGTGCGGTAAGTACTCTCTCCGTTATATAATATTTGATACAATTATCATTTTTATCCGTCTTAAAACAATTTGACACGTTACTAAATATAGAATGGGATCACTAATAAAAAAAATAATTTTGTTATACTCTCTTTTGAACCACAAACCTCAAAACCTAATTAAATCCTACATTTTCTCATTCTTCACTACCCCACCTCTCCCACTTTTTATTTTCTTACAATACAAAAGAGAATCCTTTATACTACCTTCGTTAACAGTTATTTGATACGATTTGACATAAAGTAGGAAGGAAAAATGTCTCATCGTTGCAAATAACTATTAACGGAGGTAGTATAATAAACAAACTAGAGTGCAGCCGGGCGTTGCACCAGGTTACCACTTTGATTAAATTGTTTCTTTATGAAATATATTTTCATCAATTATGTATGTTATGCATAATGTGACTAATTAAAAAATAGTATCGAAAGACAATTTTTAACACTCTATTGTTTGAGAAATGTTGATTTTATTCCTCTTAATATATATTTTTTTCAACTACTAATCTCGTTTTTCCTTTTATAGTTATATTTATTTGTATAGATGACATGAATTATTATTAGCTAAGATGGTATGGAGTTAGATCTTGTTTCCTCGAGGTCTCGTGTTCGAAATCCAACAAATGTTCATAGTAGAAAAGTACTTGTATATATGTTATAAAAACCAGAAAGTCTAATAGGGACTTTTGGTGAGCATTAGGGGCCGGGTGAGAAAAAATCTGGGTACTTTTAATCGAAAGAAGTTCCGATTCTAGCAAAATGGAGGAACTGTTGCAACAGGTTCCAGTTCAAGTTCTTAATTTTTTTGGAGCCGGAACCTGTAGGGTACCTTGTAACCTGATAAAAATACCACTTAATAAGTTCAAAGTATAAACCAATTCTAACTTAATTTTGTAAATAATAATATCAAAATTACAATTATAAATTGATGTTTAGTGGGAGCTATACAGTTTTCTTGGTGTAATACAAAGAACGATTGTTCATTGTTTGAAGGGTCAAGTGATGGCTAATGCATTTTGTATGAAAAACCTTGAAGAGGAAGATGAGTACAGTTGGGATTCAAGCTCTATAAAGATAGGTTTTGAAGGATTTTTGAGCTTAGTTAAGAAACTTATATTGATAATATTATGAGGTTCAACATTATATTGAGAAGAGTTTCAATCCCATATAACATGGCACGTCGCTTAAAGATAGATTCAATGCTTTGAGAAAGGTTAATGAAGTTAAGAGTTTGTGTGATGCTCCTTGTGTATTTTGCAAAGGATACATCATGCGTGACATTGACTATGCTGGTCTATTTGATTCACATATTTTAAGAACAAGTGATGATAGATTTCAATCGAAAACAAATTTAACATTGGAGTACAAATTAGAAATTCCTAAGTCCTTGCGAAAGGACGAAGGAAGATTCTTAAAGTATGAGATGAATATTATTATAAGATTTTAGAAGTTGCAAAATTCATATTTATGAGATTGTTTCATGAATTGTACTTACAACCCCTTCCATGACCAAGGTATGAGAGTTATGCTAAGGTTCTTAGATTGAATCAAGTTATGTAATTTAAGTTGTGTATGTTTTTACATATCACATAAGTAATACATCAACTTGCAGAATTATGTCTAATCAGAAATTTATTATTTCTCTTATTAAATTATGATTTTGATTTTAAATGAAATGTCCAAAAATAATTATGAATTGATGAGCTCATCAAGTTGATGACTTGGTGAATGAAACCCCACAGGTGAACTAAATTCATACATTATTTAAGTTCCTAGTTCGAAATCATTAAATTGGACATAAACGATTTCAATAAATGGACTAGCATGTAAGATTGATTGGATAGCGTAGTTTCATGGGCTATAGGGACATAGAGATGCTCGGTCAATCACTTTGATATGCATGAATGATGCATGATCGAACTATAGACCTACTTTGAAGTTCAAGTATAGAGCTTCAGGATATATTAGTGGAATCCTTTGACATTAGTGGAACATTGATTTCATTCAATGATTGATTTAATTGTGGTAAAACGTCGTGCCGTAAAAGGAGGCTATATATAAAGGATGTTTCCCGGTTACTTCAAGAATTGAGTAGGAGCTTTATTGGTTGCCACAAGACTGGATTGAGTCTGCCTATTTAATTAGGAATGTGTCATGGCCCCTTGAAGAGGGAGAATTCAGAGAATACGTAGCCGTGCCCAAATGTATTACTCGGTAATCATTTGTTTTGTAATTCTAACTCAGTTTTCAAGAAATTATTTGTAGATTAATATGATCTCGACATGTGATGCAATCATATTATTAAATCGACACATATTGACTTAAGGAATTTGAATATTGCGCACTTGTCTCAGACAAGTGGGAGACTGAAGGAATTATGTCTTCGTCAAGTGCAATTACTAGATGTATCAAGGATCGATGTCATAGAGATAATTAGTTCATTCTTGTGGGTCGTCATTGTCTGTTGCTAGATATGATAAATGATCATATGAGGTCACACACATGAGTATTGGATTGAAAAAGTGTGAGGCCCATCAATGGGCCGCATGAGGCTATGAAAAACCATGTAAGGGGTTGGGCTAGAGTAGTTAGAATAGAGTTAGGAATTGGGCTTGACATGGACTCTTATTTCTAGATATGATCTATAAATAAAGTCCATGCCTAGGGTTGACACGAGACACAATTAACAAGTCAATGAATTGTGAAACAAGGCAACCTATTCCCAAAACCCTAATCTCTTTATCTCCTCCTTACGCACGCCCTTCCCCTTTCACAAAACCGCACGGCCGGTCGCCCCCTTGGTGGTTCGTGGTGCTCGTCGTGGTGGATCGTGCAGTGGTAAGTTTGTTCCCCTCTTCTCCGTAAAAGGTTGATTGAAGGGTTCAATCACAAATAACAAGCATTAGTGGAGGTCCAATTTGTACTCGTGGACTAAGTAGAGGAATCAGACTTGGGGTTCTTGATCTCCTTATTGATCTTACTCGATCACACGTAGAATCACGCTTTCAAAGGTGCAATTCTATATTCTTTATGTGTTATGCATTGATCTTGGTTGTTAGATGGTTATGAATATGATTCATGCAATTTCCGCTTAGTGCATCTATAGTCCTACACATTAACCTTAACCTCATTCCTAAATCCATTAGGATTTACCATTAGTTTCTAGAATCCTTTAGAAGTTTCTAATTCATCCTGTTTTGAGAAAAGATAAAGACTTAAGAATTTTACATCGGATTAAACATCTATTTTTCAATGATTTTAATCCCGGTCAAAGTAGAATACGTACAGAAATTTGATTAACCGAATCCGATTGGTTTCTGTACGGATTCAATCTTTCTAAAACCATCGCTGAGCGGCAAGCCTGTCACGCCACGACAAGGTTGTGGTGCCGCGATAAAGCCGTCGCGCCACGATGGAATTTGTTTTACTTCTAGTCGGATTCTGACTCTTTTTAGATCCTTCGACCCTCTTTTTTCCTATAAATAGAGGTCGTATCACCCCGTCATCATTCACCAACAATCATCATCTAATCCCCTCTCTATGCTAAAGCTTATTCTCTCTTTCTTTCCCGTTTTCTTAGCCTAGCCTTAGACTAAACACATCTTAAACACACATTCTTGATACTTTTCCCAAGAAAAACACCATACCTCCTTCACGAGCATTGAATACTCCAAGCCAGGCTCGAAGTTGTCTTTAACCTCGACGTGAAGGTTGATAGTTCTGAGGGTTTGGTCCCAAATCTATATTTCAGTTCATATTTGATTTATTTATTTTGATTTAATCTTTCTTGAAGTTTACTAACGTGTGCATTTTTTTATTGATAGAAAGAGATACGAGACATCAAAGTGAGTAATTCAATCATGCTTAGAATATTATTTTTAATTCATAGTGTCATGTTAGGATGTTATTATGCTTTCTAGTATCATGTTTAGGCTCAAGCTTTGATCTTTTTTATTAGTGATATGCTAGAGTTAGTTTGTTATAAATCTGTTTAGTATCATGCCTAGGATCTTGCTAATCATGTTTTGATGATGATATTATTGATGATGATTGTTGTGACAATTATATGTTGCTTGATTATTCATGACATTATTGTTATTGCTTGATCACGCCCTTTCTTGCAGGTTTAAAGGGAATTTTGTACTTGAAATCACGTTTAATAAGACAATTAATAATTTGGTTTAGGCTAATGTGATTTAAATTCAAGTGATCACCAATAATAGATTTGATTGTGATGTATTAATAATCAACCAACGTAGATTAAATATGCTTAGGAATAATTTATTGATTGTATGTTGATCGAAAAGCACACATTGAATATCATAAGAATTAAGTAGAGGTCGATTTAGGGCGGGTTCAATCTTTTTTAGGTTGGATTTGTACCATCATCCCCGAATATACAGTCATGGTTCCGGACCACTATGGAGTTAGCGATCTCCGTGATCGTGAATGGGGTGTAACCTTCACACCTGTGAACGGTTTACAAGTTCATAAAAACTTGTTGGCGACTCTTTTATCTTTAGCTTCCTTCCCTTTGGACGTCACCATGCTTTAAAAACATGATCACAGTGGAGCTCAAAGTTGAATTTGAAAATTTTCCTACAATGATAAATACTTCAATTCATGTTATGTACGTTGTATATACTCTTATATAAAATAAAGGAAAAAGGTCAAAAGAGGTCGAGGGTTGATAGGCTAATATGTGTGTGTGTGTGTGTTTCCTTATATATTGGACCTTTTAATTATTCTATTCAAGGTGTGTGTATGTGATTGTTTTTATTGTTGTTATGTGTGTGTTTTATATATGTGTGTGTGCTAATTTGAATTATTATTAATGTTATTGTTGTAGTAGTTGTTGTTATTTCAAATGCAAATTTAAAAACAAAGTTAATAAAAATTATAAAAAATTAGTGGGAAGTCTAGATAAAATCTGGGCCCCACTTCTTTAGCTACAGCAAAGTCAATCTTGGTGAAGATATGAGCAGCAACACTAGCCCAAATGTCTTGGGCCTTAAAGAACTTCTAAAACTACTTCAACAGCGCAACAACATCCTTATTTAGTTCCCTAAGAGAAGAAAAATAGAAAGGAAGAAAACCATAAACCAATTGCCCGAAAACTTTCTTCGTAACTTGACTCGCTTTCGATTAGCCGCATTAGTCACAACCTGGCCTGGAATAAAGTTAGACAACCCAGTTTGTGGTCAAAGGAGAAGATCTTGTCAAGTCAACACACACATCACAACCCCGATCCCAAGAATAGTGTAACACATCTACAAGTCGGAGAGCTCTGTCGTTCCCTCCGATCCAGACAGTCCAATATCAACCTCTTTCCTTACCAAAACCTAAGACCGATAACAAACATCAACAAAGGTATCCCAAACAACATTTTGCCGATGTTTAATACCCACAATGTCAGCACACGACACCACATGATCACCAAATATAACCCCCTTGAAAATCCTGGAGCAAGCAAAACATTGGTGTTGAAATAAAGAATATAGGAACGCCCAACCTGTAATGTAACACACGACGATAGATAAGTTTTAGCAATTCATCGTCTATCCCAAACCCGATATGGGGTCAATAGAGGAGGATTTTTGCTGCTGCAATTTTCACAATGTCGATTGTCGAGGAGATTAAGAAAAGGTGGATTTTGTAGATGCAATAACCTATAATATGAAATATATGTGTTGTTGTTGTTGTTAAAATAAAAATAAAAATTAATTTAAAAAAAAAGAAAAACCCCTAAACTCTAACCCAGCCACCAGCCCCACCATCGGCGGAGACCCCCACTGCCATCGGATTCCCTTCCTTTCACTGGCAAAACCACCGGCCGTCACCCCCACCAACATCACCCCCCCCCCCGTAAATCCCCTTCCCCCTTCCTTCTCCCTGAAAAATCACCCCCACCCACCACAACCCTCCGCGAAAACCACTTAGCCCCTTCGCCTCCTTCAGACCCACAACCCAAACCCCAAGACCCGACGCAGACCACCGCTCCTCCTCCTACCCACGATCCTCCTTCAGTACAAGAAAACAGCTGAATTCCGACGGATTTTTTCCGTCAAAAAAAGGGGAAATTTCGTCGGAAAACGGCCTTCCGACAGAATTCCGTCCGAAACTGTCTCTCGGAACAGCCTTTGTAGGTAATTCAACGTCTTCCGAAGGAAATTCCGTCGGAAGCCCCTTTTCCGAAGGAATTTTCGACGGAATACATTCTGTTGAAGCTGGTTTTGACTTTAACCGAAATTTTGTCGCAAAGTTCCGACGGAAAATTCCGTCGGAGATGAAGTGGATTCCGACGGAATATTCCGTCGCAAGGGGAATATTCCGACAGAAATTTCTGTCGAAAACGGTATATTTCGACGGAAATTTCCGTCGGAAAATTCAATAAAAAAAATAAAAAAACGCCCCACCTACCAAGAAAAACCCCCACCCCCACCCACCCCAGACCACCACACCCATCCACCCACCCACACCCACCCTACCTGCCCAGAACATCCCCCACCCAGACCACCCTAACACCCACCAACACCCCCACCCACACCACCCCCACCCCCACCCCCACCAACAACCCCCACCCACCCAGACCAACCCCACCCACACCCACCCCACCTCCCTAAAACAAACCGTAGACCAACCCCACACCACCATCCCTTGCCCACCAAAAAAATCAACCACCCCCACACCACGAGCCCACCCCCTGCCCACCTAAAAAACCCACCACCCCCACACCACCAGCCCACCAAAAAAACCCACAACAAACCCGAAACACAAACCACCCACCACCACACATACCCCTATAACCACCCACCACCACACATACCCCCTATAACCACAACACCACCCACACCACCACAAACCGAAACCACCCCAAAAACAGCACACCCCAACACCACCGACAACACCACAACCCCACCACACCGAACCCCCAAAATAGAAAACCACCACCAACACAATAAATTTATAGATCCGACAAAAAAAAAAAAAAAAATTGAAATCAAACAAAATAAATATATTAACAGTTATCTTCTGAAATTAATAAAATTACATTACAAGTAAATCAAAAAATAATTATATACAAAATTGTTAAATAAAAAAATAGATCTACAATTAATGTTGTTTACATCGTGGTAGTCGTGGTGGTTGTGTTGTGGGTTGTGGTGGTGGTTGCGTCGTCGTGGGTGTCGTGGGTGTCGTGGTGGTTGACGGTGTCGTGGGTGTCGTGGTGGCTGACAAAGAAAGGAAAAAGAACGAGAAGGAGAAGAGAGAGAGAAAGAGAGGGTGGAGGAGATGGAAGGAAGGAGGGGGGATGAGTTTAGAGAAGAAGAGAAGAGGAAAGAGGAGAGGAGAGAGAAAGACAAGAGAGGCGGAGAGAGAGGAGAGGAGAGAGAAAAGAGAAATGAAAGGGTGGGTTAGGGTTCCGGAATTTTTTTTTATATTCAGTTTTTTTTTTAATAGTCATAATTCCGTCGAAAATAAATAAAATCCGTCGGAAATTTCCGACGGAATATTCCGTCGTAAATTTCCGACGGAATATTCCGTCGTAAATTTCCGACGGATTTTATTTCCGCCGGAAATAAAACGTTCTGACGGAATAATCTGTCAAAAACTTCCGACGGATATATTTTCCGTCGGAAAATTGAATGTTCCGACGGAATATTCAGTCGGAAAGCCCATATATTCCGACGGGTTTATATTCCGTCGGAATATTCCGACGGATTTCCTATGGAATAAAATTCCGTCGGAATTTCTGGCTTTTCCGACGGAAATTCTTGTCCGTCGGAATCAAGCTGTTTTCTTGTAGTGCTTTTCTATCTCCTCTGAATCTCCGAATCAGAAAGTGATTTCGGTTCAGGTGCGTGGGGGTTAGGATTTCGGTTCAGCTAATGGAGGGAGGGGGCGAAAACTAGACGGGAGAAAGGGAGAGGGGCTGAAAACGGGGCGGTGGTAGGGACTGCTCGCTAGGTTTAAGTTTCGGCTGAGGTGGTGTGGTGGGGTTAGGGTTTCGATAGAGGTGGGGGTGGCTAGGCTGGCGTTTGGCGTGGTCTGGTTTCGCCGAATTATGTGAGGGCAGGGGATGCCGGCGGCAGCGGCGGATGGGGCAGGTCGTGCTGGTGGTGGGCTGTGTTTTTTTTAAATTTTTCTTTTTTTTAAACCAATAAACAACTGACACGTGTCCCTGGTGGGTCCCACTAACAATTTCCGTCCAAAAATCTGTTAGTGGGTGGTGAAACCAAAATTTTGGGCTTTTTGGTGGTGTTATAATAAAACTTTTTTTTTTTCATTGGTGTTATTATTAAAATCGTGGGTTTTATTGGGTGTTATTTTCTAATTTGGCCTTATTATTATTATTATTATTATTATTATTTATATGCTATTATTATTATTATTATTTTATTATTATTATTATTATTATTATTATTATTGCTATTGTTATTATTATTGTTGTGATCGTTATTTTGTTGTAATAATAATAATAATAATAATAATTATAATGTTATTTTTTTATTATTATTATTATAAATGTTATTATTATTATTATTATTATTAATCTTATTGTTATTGTTAATATTGTTATTGTCGTAATATATTATTGTTGTTGTTGTTGTTAGGCGTTCATTGAAAAAAAAAATCCCAAACATTTACGACCAATACAAATAAACATGACTTTATCGCCGGTGATGGCCTTGCAATTGGCCAATGGTGGTTTGTTAAGAGGAAAGAATGTTAGAGTAAGTTAAATAGGGTGAAAAGTATGTATGGAGTACACATCATGATAAGTTCATTTATTTAATTAAAAATGCATGTATTATCCGGTACAACGAACAATGACATCGTTTAACTTACGCTATTGAAATTTAATAAACATTCAATTTAAAAGATAGTGTAAGAAAAAAAAAACACTAATAATTTCATTTCTTGAGATCTCTTATATAAAAGTGGTCACATTCAATTTACCTAGCTACCCTCATTGAATAATTAAACTAGCTCGCGATCTCATAAAAATGACATTATCAAGAGTTATAACTTTATGACTTTCATGCCCCTTTTGGAGTTAATCTAATGCTTAGCTCAACCCTTGGCTTATACTTCTTGAATCCTCAACATTTAGACTAAAAAAATCGATGCAAAAATCCCAACTTATTTCTCAACTTTGATCGGGTTAATTGTCCGTTATAGCAAGTTTGGCCATGGCAAGTCCCTTAGGCTGCCCCTGCCGCTTGGCTTAAATTTGTCCTTTTGTTTTATCTGCTCCAGAAACTTCCTTGTGTCCACCGAAATTGAACCCTCCTGAACCGTGAGCTTCTTTATTAAATTTCAAGTTACCACCAAAATGTGCTTGGCTTTTATCTACTCCTTGAGGTGCCCCCGTTGCCTGGCTATCAGGATAATTTTGTTCTTTGCTCCCTCCAAATCGAACCCTCCAGATGCGTGAGCATCCTTTTAAAGTTATAGTTGTTACCCAATTGTGTTTGGCCTTTCCCTACCCCTTGAGCTTTTCCTTCACCTGAAAGATCCTTATTTCCTCCAAAATTGAAGCCTACAGAACCTTTACTTTTTTTATCAAAGTTAAAGTTGGTTCCCATTTGTGTTTGACCTTTAATTGCTCCTTGATTTTCACCGGTTTTCGAGGTAGATCCACCAAATTTTAATCCTCCCGAGCCTCTCACTTGTTTATCTAACCTCAAATTAGCACCCGATTGTGCTTCGCCTTTACTTGTTGCTTCTGTTTGTCCCTTTTTTTATCTGCTCCAAAAACTTCCTTATGTCCACCGAAATTGAACCCTCCTGAACCGTGAGCTTCTTTATTAAAATTCAAGTTACCACCAAAATGTGCTTGGCTTTTTTCTACTCCTTGAGGTGCCCACGTCGCCTGGCTATCAGGATAATTTTTTTCTTTGCTCCCTCCAAAACCGAACCCTCCAGATGCGTGAGCATCCTTTTTAAAGTTATAGTTGTTACCCAATTGTGTTTGGCCTTTCCCTACCCCTTGAGCTTTTCCTTCACCTGACAGATCCTTATTTCCTCCAAAATTGAAGCCTATAGAACCTTTACTTTTTTTATCAAAGTTAAAGTTGGTTCCCATTTGTGTTTGACCTTTAATTGCTCCTTGATTTTCACCGGTTGTCGAGGTAGATCCACCAAAGTTTAATCCTCCTGAGCCTCTTACTTGTTTATCTAAGTTCAAATTAGCACCCGATTGTGCTTCGCCTTTACTTGTTGCTTCTGTTTGTCCCTTTGTTTTATCTGCTCCAGAAACTTCCTTGTGTCCACCGAAATTGAACCCTCCTGAACCGTGAGCTTCTTTATTAAATTTCAAGTTACCACCAAAATGTGCTTGGCTTATTTCTACTCCTTGAGGTGCCCCCGTCGCCTGGTTATCAGGATAATTTTTTTCTTTGCTCCCTCCAAAATCGAACCCTCCAGATGCGTGAGCATCCTTTTTAAAGTTATAGTTGCTACCCAATTGTGTTTGGCCTTTCCCTACCCCTTGAGCTTTTCCTTCACCTGAAAGATCCTTATTTCCTCCAAAATTGAATCCTACAGAACCTTTACTTTTTTTACCAAAGTTAAAGTTGGTTCCCATTTGTGTTTGACCTTTAATTGCTCCTTGATTTTCACCGGTTGTCGAGGTAGATCTACCAAAGTTTAATCCTCCTGAGCCTCTTACTTGTTTATCTAAGTTCAAATTAGCACCCGATTGTGCTTCGCCTTTACTTGTTGCTTCTGTTTGTCCCTTTGTTTTATCTGCTCCAGAAACTTCCTTGTGTCCACCGAAGTTGAACCCTCCTGAACCGTGAGCTTCTTTATTAAATTTCAAGTTACCACCAAAATGTGCTTGGCTTTTTTCTACTCCTTGAGGTGCCCCCGTCGCCTGGTTATCAGGATAATTTTTTTCTTTGCTCCCTCCAAAATCGAACCCTCCAGATGCGTGAGCATCCTTTTTAAAGTTATAGTTGCTACCCAATTGTGTTTGGCCTTTCCCTACCCCTTGAGCTTTTCCTTCACCTGACAGATCCTTATTTCCTCCAAAATTGAAGCCTACAGAACCTTTACTTTTTTTTATCAAAGTTAAAGTTGGTTCCCATTTGTGTTTGATCTTTAATTGCTCCTTGATTTTCACCGGTTGTCGAGGTAGATCCACCAAAGTTTAATCTTCCTGAGCCTCTCACTTGTTTATCTAAGCTCAAATTAGCACCCGATTGTGCTTTGCCTTTACTTGTTGCTTCTGTTTGTCCCTTTGTTTTATCTGCTCCAGAAACTTCCTTATGTCCACCGAAATTGAACCCTCCTGAACCGTGAGCTTCTTTATTAAAATTCAAGTTACTACCAAAATGTGCTTGGCTTTTTTCTTCTCCTTGAGGTGCCCTCGTCGCCTGGTTATCAGGATAATTTTTTTCTTTGCTCCCTCCAAACTCGAACCCTCCAGATGCGTGAGCATCCTTTTTAAAGTTATAGTTGCTACCCAATTGTTTTGGCCTTTCCCTACCCCTTGAGCTTTTCCTTCACCTGACAGATCCTTATTTCCTCCAAAATTGAAGCCTACAGAACCTTTACTTTTTTTATCAAAGTTAAAGTTGGTTCCCATTTGTGTTTGACCTTTAATTGCTCCTTGATTTTCACCGGTTTTCGAGGTAGATCCACCAAAGTTTAATCCTCCTGAGCCTCTCACTTGTTTATCTAAGCTCAAATTAGCACCCGATTGTGCTTTGCCTTTACTTGTTGCTTCTGTTTGTCCCTTTGTTTTATCTGCTCCAGAAACTTCCTTATGTCCACCGAAATTGAACCCTCCTGAACCGTGAGCTTCTTTATTAAAATTCAAGTTACCACCAAAATGTGCTTGGCTTTTTTCTTCTCCTTGAGGTGCCCTCGTCGCCTGGTTATCAGGATAATTTTTTTCTTTGCT
This sequence comes from Chenopodium quinoa, assembly GCF_001683475.1. Taxonomy (NCBI): domain Eukaryota; kingdom Viridiplantae; phylum Streptophyta; class Magnoliopsida; order Caryophyllales; family Amaranthaceae; genus Chenopodium; species Chenopodium quinoa. The sequence goes on along the minus strand of NW_018742327.1, from coordinate 3,389 downwards.
CCCTCCAAAATCGAACCCTCCAGATGCGTGAGCATCCTTTTTAAAGTTATAGTTGCTACCCAATTGTGTTTGGCCTTTCCCTACCCCTTGAGCTTTTCCTTCACCTGACAGATCCTTATTTCCTCCAAAATTGAAGCCTACAGAACCTTTACTTTTTTTATCAAAGTTAAAGTTGGTTCCCATTTGTGTTTGACCTTTAATTGCTCCTTGATTTTCACCGGTTTTCGAGGTAGATCCACCAAAGTTTAATCCTCCCGAGCCTCTCACTTGTTTATCTAACCTCAAATTAGCACCCGATTGTGCTTCGCCTTTACTTGTTGCTTCTGTTTGTCCCTTTGTTTTATCTGCTCCAGAAACTTCCTTGTGTCCACCGAAATTGAACCCTCCTGAACCGTGGGCTTCTTTATTAAAATTCAAGTTACCACCAAAATGTGCTTGGTTTTTTTCTACTCCTTGAGGTGCCCCCGTCGCCTGGCTATCAGGATAATTTTTTTCTTTGCTCCCTCCAAAATCGAACCCTTCAGATGCATGAGCATCCTTTTTAAAGTTATAGTTGTTACCCAATTGTGTTTGGCCTTTCCCTACCCCTTGAGCTTTTCCTTCACCTGACAGATCCTTATTTCCTCCAAAATTGAAGCCTACAGAACCTTTACTTTTTTTATCAAAGTTAAAGTTGGTTCCCATTTGTGTTTGACCTTTAATTGCTCCTTGATTTTCACCGGTTGTCGAGGTAGATCCACCAAAGTTTAATCCTCCTGAGCCTCTCACTTGTTTATCTAAGTTCAAATTAGCACCCAATTGTGCTACGCCTTTACTTGTTGCTTCTGTTTGTCCTTTTATTTTACCTGCTCCATAAGCTTCCTTGCGTCCACCAAAGTTGAACCCTCCATTACCGCGAACTTTTTATTAACTTCCTTCTTAAAGTTCAAGTTACCACCGAAATGTGCATCACCTTGAAGTTTGACAAAGCATATAAAGATTTATATGAAGAGTTAGATATAATATCTTAAATGTAAAGTATATTCACGTATTAATAAATTAAATATTATCATTGATTATTTTACGGGGGTGTCTTTATATTCAAAGAGCTTAAATCCTTTTTTTTTTTTTTTCTCTATTAAATGTTGGCAAAATGTGAAAGATTATCATCGAAAATGTGGAGAGTAAAATTACTAAATTAGCTAGTTTGAAGTAAACTACCAAGTAAATCTTATATATTATATACCTTTCTTTCCAAACTGTCCTCCTGGAAATATAAAGGTTGCTTCGGTGGCTGTTATTGCTACCTGCAAAAATCAAAAATCAAAACAACGTTAGAAGAAAAAAAAATAAAAAAAAAAAAAAAAAAACGCATTAGTCAAGTGAAAAGTAGATATATAAAGTTTTTTTTTTTTAATCTGAATAAAGATATTGTAATTTACATAAAGAATAGTGACAATCTGTAGGATGTATAACTCCATCGAAAATTATTCAAACTGAATAATAATTGTTATACGAAGATCGATTTAAAGAATGGTGAAACTCTTCCTTTTTTGTTTTCTAATTTTTTTTTTTTTATATATAATATATATATAATTGCGATAATAAGCTAATTAGAAACTTTTTGATTTATGTTTTTGGTAAGAAGTGAATTATAATGGGATATTTAAAGCCATGAAAAAGTTGTTTGAGTGGTTTTCAACCATATGTTTATTTGCGGAAAGTTTTACGATAATGCATGACTAAGACTAGGTTGTGATTTAGTTCACACAAATGTAACTAAAATTTCCCTAATTTGATCAAACACGTGGTAGTATGTAACTATGATGAGATTTAGCTCACAAAAACGTTACAAATGTAATTGTCAGAATAATATTAGTTGATTTTACTATTTTAGGGAAAACAAACTAAGACTAATGGTTCCCAAAAAAAAAAAAAAAACAAAAAAAAAAAACTAAAACTAAGACTAATGGAGAGAATAACTAATAAGGATGACCAAATCCATTCTAGTATTAGATACTTCATATTTATCTATCTATTTTAGGTAACCAAGTGAAATTCGATTATTTTTATTTACATATAATTCGTAAATATAGAAATCACTCATGCTACATGTCACATCGATCCTTTAATTTAATCTTTCATAGTTGTATCCTCTTTGTTATTTCGGATGATATACTACAAAGAGGGGGTGAATTGTAGTATGGAGATTGCTAGTCACTTTTTGCGGAATTAAAAGAAACTTAACGCAATAGAGAAATAGTGCAAGAGAGATTTTACGAGGAAAACTTCCTAGGCCAAATAGGAAGTGAAAAACCTCGACCCAAAGGGATTTTGACTCAAAACATTCCACTAAAATAGGCCAACGACTCTGTTACAACCTATGAGGAACTTGAGCCTCTACCGAGTTCCTCAACGAACTCATATCCCCAACAACTATTCCCTCTAATAGTTGCAGCTTGAAATCTTCCCTCAAAGACCTCTCTTCTCACTCAAGACTTCACTCAAAACCTTACTCTTTCTCTTTCTCTCAAGCTTCACTCAAAGCCTTCTCTACATACAAAGAACTCACTCAAGTTCTCACCCTAATACAAGAGTTCACTCAAACCCTTATTAATTCCCCATTACAAGAGTTCACTCAAACCCTTAAACAACTCTCAATACATATAAAAGATATAATGTATAAAACTAATATGTTGAACACTCAAGATCTGTCTGGAACTCACTAGACGTATTGTAACCAAAAACCTGATAGGAACTTTGACCAGGAGGACTGACTTAGCTTCGTGGTGAAGGATAAAACCATTAAGCACGACCACTACACTTCGTCAGCCTGAACTTTGAATGAATGCATATGAGCATATTTATAGTACACTCGAATTATTCATTTCATCTTGAAAAAGATAGATTTTCTGAAAAGATAAGTTTAAAAGATATTTTCTAAAAATCAGTTTTCCGAAAAATATACCTTTTTGTTAAGAATAAAAACTGTCAATAATAATAAGATAAACTTAGCATAAAATCAGATTTTATTCAAAACTTATCTTTTTGTTTAAAATACTTTTTAAACAATCTTATCTTTTTCCAAAAGGGATTTATTAGAAGATAAATATCTTTATTCAGTAAAACCAAATCCCTAAAAGATATGCACGTATAAGGTAAAATATATATCATTAAAACCGACTTTTAACGACGTTCATACTTAAGTTCCTATTAGGTTCCTGAACTCTGACAGTCTCTGAGTTCCTGACAAGTCAGTTACTCTAATTTCATTGACTGTTTGGAATTCACCTTGGTTCTATATAGACTTGTTCCAGACCGACTTTTATGTCCAACATACTTACATGAATCCTAGAGCAATATACTTCTATTTCTCTGTCTTCATGTTGCTTCTCTGAAACTCTTGTTTC